>NW_026623249.1:3269735-3282434 GCF_030028575.1 Malurus melanocephalus | reverse complement strand
TTAATCTTCTGGATTTATTTCCTATGGCTGGGCTTACAATAACAGCAGAAACTAATCAGTGGCCAATGATGATTAACAGTCTGTCATGTGTTATTAACTCTACATTCAATGTAAGGTAATTTCAAAAATCTGTGCCAAGAAATATAAATGTACAGGGAGGAAGTGGAAATTGTATATATATAGAGGAATTATACACACAAAAGCAAGGCTTTTATCCGCACCATCCTGTTTATATTGCACTCAGCTTTTCTTCTTAGAAATATCTATTATTATCTATATGTGTAGTATTTCTGTGCGTAGATCATCTTGAAATGAACCCTTCATATGATTCAGATAAGAAGGTGAGAAAAGAAGTGTGTAAGTGAGAAGGTAAATTAACTGTGTTGGTGAAGTTGTAATTGAAAGGAGAAATGGGAGCATCCACTTTCATTGTTATCCCAGTGATTACTAGATGCAGCTAAGGATGACAGTGGTTCCTTTTAGAGGGAAGTCCACATGGTACTTCATCTCCAAAGCTGTGATAGCTCAAAAGCAAGTCCTATACCAAGGACTTGCAGGGYAATAAAAAGCTTGCCTGTGCATGGGCCATGTACCTTGAGCTCTTGTATGATGCTTCTCCTCCTTGTGTGTGGGTGACTCTCTCCTAAAAAGGCACTTTTCAATTTAAGATCAAATCTTGGATTAGAGATGTTTCACTAAAAATATTTTTTCTTCAGACTGYCATCCACATAGCCCATGGTATCACTGATTATTCGTTTTGAAGCAGCATCTTAGCCTATGAGTGTTTCTGACTGAAGGAAGGGTGGCTTTGCTSCCTGCTTGTGGTTGCCAGACCCCTTTTAAGATACTCTGCCACACTCTGTGAAGAATAGTGCTACTCCCTTAGCAGCATAAGAAAGAGAAGAACAGAAAAAATGTTGTGCCYGCAGAACTATGAAAAATCCCACATCACAGTGGTCAGCCCAAGCAGGTAACTTGCAGTGCAAAAATTTCCTCCAGGATGAGTAAGCTGGAGGAAAGAAAAGGGAAGAGTTGCAGGAAGAGCTTCTTCATTTTGTGTGGGGCACTGTGTGCACTGATGCTGCCGCAGCAGTCAGAAGGGAAACAAAACAACAAAACTCAGCCACAGCATCTTTCTAAGTTTTCTAAAGTAATACAGATAGTTCAAGCAGCATTAGATAGAAGGTTAAACTGCTCTCGTCTCCAAAAATGTCCTTGGAAAAACAGTGCCTCTCCCACTGCTATCATTCTGCTCTGTGAACCAGAAGGCAAAGGGAGAGCTGTATCTGTTGACTTCGGTAACTTCAGACAAAACCACTAAGGAAGAGGATTGGTATTCTTCTGTGGTCACAGCACTGCACAGCAAAGGGGGAGTGTGAGCTGGAGCCTGCTGTGCTTTTCATGGCAACAGCCCAGCTGCTCATGGGAGCAACTGCATGAGGTACGGAGTCCTCCCTGCTCTCGCTGATGTCATGGGCATGACGGATGCTCAGCAGCACTGCTGACATGCAAAGCAAGGCTGAGAAAGAATTCATTGCCATCTTTGTAACCCCATCGCTGGCATAAGGGGAAGGACAGATTGTTAGTGCTGATTACTGCGGTTGATGCTGGAGCAAAAGCCGAGGCATGCAGCAAAGCAGCGTCTGGGATGCCGGTTTTGGCGGGGGTGAGAGCTCCTTCCTTGTAAAGAGAGCACATCTGCTCTAGAAGGGGCCGGGAGGCATAAATATTGAATAGCAGATTGCCAGCTCCAGCTCCTGCGTGACAGGATCTTAGTAAATGCAAACAGGGGCTTGGAAATATGCAGAAGAAGGGAAAAGTGATAGAGAAGAAAYATATATATATATCTAAATGAGATGGAGGAAATGAGTGGTAACTCAAAGATATGGAGATAGTGAGTTTCTACTGGAAAGCAGTCCCTAGCAAGGAACAAAAATAACATGGGAAAAAAGAGAAGCAAGACAGATCTCATAAAGTATTCGTGACGACCAGGGAAGGGGTTACTTGGAAAGTCAGGTCACATACAGATAAACTGAATTGGGTCACAGATATCCAGGTGCCTGACTTTGCAAAGAGGGACTTTGCAAAGTACCAAGTTCTCCCTACAAGATTCACTGTGTGTTTTGTATCACAGCTAGTAAAAAAAATCGGCAGGGTTTATTTTTTCCATTCTCTGTGGAATTCTTGTAATGAACCCAAGTGAACCAAAGCCACTTGCTTCCCTCTCTTCCATAATAAATGTTGAGTTTTCAATTACATTGGCTAAAATTAAATCTCTGTTCCTGAACCAACTTTAGGATGATTTTTGCTGTCATTGCAGGGTGTGTATGTGCAGGGCACGTTTCCTGCAGAGACCTCACTGCCTGRGCACCCATCTTCAGTGTCCCACGGGTTGCCCAGCCAGAGGCCAGCAAGGCTGTAATACCTCTGTGATGCTCTTAGGGAGCATTTTGAACATGAAAGCTATTTTGGTGGGAAAAGTTGAAAATTCCTTGAAACACTTCAAGGTTTTCTGCTTATCTTTCTTCTATTTGAAAAATTATTTTCCTGCTCAGTAATGTTTTCAGTTCCTCCCCTCCCACCAGCTGAGTCATGCTCAGCTCAAAATTTCACAGAGGGCTGGTGGTGTGCRGTCCTTTACACAGGCCTAACAAAAACCTCTAAAACAAAACAAACCCCAAAACCCAAATGCACTACCCTGCCAACTTTCCTTGAAAGAAAACAGAGGCCACATTGGCATTTGATTCCTGTATACCTAATTTTATAAGGAACTTTTTGTAGGAGTAAGAAAGACAGATGAAAATGTAGAAGCCATAAAAACTACACCTAGTGGTACCCATCACTCATTTGGCTGTGCTGAGTCAGTCTCTAGGTTCAGGAAAAATACTAAATACAGGTGTGTTTTCCATGGGCAGATTGGAGCAGTTCAAGAGAAGGTGGGAAGCACAAGGGATGGACCCTTCTCTGCAGCTGCAGTAAACAACATCGACAGGCCCAGAGGTCATAGCGAGAGAGGAAAACTTACACAGAGGACTTAGAAAAAAAATACTCAGAAGAATGTTTAAAAGAGGTAGAAGAACCACCTGGTGAGCCAAGATGAAAAGAGTTAAATACGCCTTGCTTGGCGGAGCAGCAGCGAGAGCAGGACACGGCAGTGAGGTGTGAGCTCGGGGAGGGGCTCAGCACTGAGCAGGGTGAGGGACTGCTTTCAGTAGCAGACGTGGGAGAGAGCTGGGCACAAAGGTAGCGTGGCAGCAGGACAAAACAGAGCRATATCGGGCTAACGACAGCAAAGAGCACCCTGGCAGGAACTGCCTGTGGTACAGTCCCCTGTGGGAAGTGGAGGGTATGGGAGGCTGAAAAGATGCCTGGGCAAATCCTAAGCTGCCCTCAGGTGTTGTCTGGGAGGTGGGTGGGTGATGACAGGTTTTTCATGTGCCAACAGTCAGGCATAGCTGGGAAAGGCAGCTCTTGCCAGGAGAAACTGCACAACCTGAAGCGTTGCAGAAATCCCCTGCAAAAACTCAAAGTGTTTGCAGGGGTTTTGTGTTCTGCTTCCTCTTTGGTCAGGATRGATGTTTCCTCCTTCTTCTTGAAACAGTTAGTAAATAATTAAAAGAGAGAGACAAAATATTCTTCAAAGATAACCTACTCTTCTGTTTCCATGGCAACTTCCTTCCTAAGCCAGAAGCCTTTTGCTCCAGTCACACAGCAGAGGGTGAAAGCCCTTCTGCAGGGAGGTGGGAGAGGTGTCGTGACCCTGCTGGGAGGTGGAGACATCCTGCAGAGCAGCAGGGCTGCCATGAACCCCAAACCACAGGAGAAACAAAGATGTCACTTCCAGGGACACCTGGGAATAAGCCCAGAGGTCATCAGTCCTAGGGGCTGTAGTCACTCTGTGAGGTCATCACCACCACCTTCCCCATCATCGTTTTGCTCTTCTTCCCCCCAGCTATCCCAAGTGCAGGCCGTGCTTCTGTCATGCCCAGATATTGGGGTAATTTGTAGCACTCCACCAATCTCTGATCTTTCTCCCATTCCTCAGTTGAAACATTTCAGAGCCCATACAACTGCTAGGATAGCTTGGAGTCCCCCTTGTTCTCTTATGGCCAACTTCCAGGGAGCACTCTGTGCATTGAATTCTGGGGTTTGGAYAGGTTTCAACTGTTTGGATTTTTTTGGTAAGCCCTACATCTGGCTTCAAAGCAGCTCTGGGTTTGGGTCCAAGCCTTTTAAACCCAAGTTCATTGTTCAGCCATTTAGAGACTGACCTCCTACCCTGAGGATGTGAAACCATGCGTCTTGTCCCTCTGCTCTGCCCATGGGACAGCAAGCAGGGGCAACTCACCCAAAGAATCACCACTGCAAAAACAGCATTTAAAGACCCTTATTATTGCTTTAATAAATCTGTATTTGCATCCTTTCTGCAAGGACAAGGACCCAGCTCTCCTGTCCTCTCCTCACAGGTCTGACCTTCCTGCAGTCAGCATGCATGCTTGCAACAGAGCAACAAGTCCACACAGTAATTATTCTTTTCCTGGCTGCTGGTCCCATGAGATGTGCTTGCTGTTTACAACCCTGTTTCATAAGATGCAGCAGCTACTTTAAAGTCAGACAGGTCACAATAAAATCAGAACATCTTTTGTGCTGTCATCTTCACAATGCTTCGTATGTCAGCTGGGACACTTATGTGAGGGTTGCAGGGGCCCTTTTAGTCTGCTGGAAAAAAATGGGACAGGGATCCCTGTTCCTTCTCCTCAGCACACCAAACATTCCTGTCTCCATTGGGCTGCTATCATCTCCCCACTAGCCTTTCCAGCCTGTCTTCTCTAACACACCTGAGTGGAACATCCCTGGGCTGGTATGTGACATCCAAAATTCTTTGTTCCCCTTGGGTGGCTGGTTTTCCTACCAACTTGCAAATCTGGGAAGGGTAAAAAACTCTGGAGATTCTGCAGGAGGAGATCCAGGCTGGCTGTGCCAGGAAGGAGACTTGTGCAGTTGTCCTACTGGAAAAGCAAGGAGGGGTGCAGCCTCTGGAAGCCTTTCTGCAACCACATTGGGAGAGGATTGTGTTTGCTGGACAGAATCCTGGATCSTGAGGCAGGTCGTGGTTTGAGGGGTCATTCTGCCCTCACCCTCCACATTGCAGCCCTCCCCACTCCCACTGCCCTGCAGGGCAGAGACAAGCAGAGCTGCAATTCTCCTGGTCCCCTTCACCCATCTCTGCAGCTGGTGAACCAGTTGGCCTGGACACAACCGACATCAGCATCCCTGCAATTACACACACACACACACACACACACACAAACACACACACACAAACACACACCCGCTCCCATATTCGCTGCTCTCCAGGTCCACAGGTGGCACTGAACAGGACTCTGGTCCCAGCTACACTGATGCAAACCAGGAAAATGCCAGAGGATGATGCTAGAGAGGAGACAGAGCCACCACCCAGCTGAGGGTATCCTTGTAGGGTCTTCCCACTGGAACTGGAACAGGGTTAGCCCCCAGCCAGGGGACTGACYGTGTTGTTGAAGCCCCCTTTGCTTTAATGTCTTTTTTAACATTCTAGGTTTTGTATTCTTTTAATATATATAGCTATAGATACAAAAATAACAGATAGGTTTCTCTAGGGAAAATTTTTGCACCTTTGGGCTTCTAAAATAAAATATCATGATTACTGCAAATAAAAGGGGGAAAAGTTCAATTTCCTCTCCCCTTTTTACCTTCTCCTTCCAGTCTACCCTGCCCCTCCCACACCAGATATCCCCACGAGCCTTGTAATTTTTTTTTCCCTTCGTAGTTTTCTTTCTTTGGAAAATGAAAAAAACCAAACCCAACAAAACAACAACAAAATCAAGCCATGTAGCCTCCATCCCTCCTTCCAAAAGTGTGCCCGCTGTGTTCACACGTTCCCTTCGAAGCAAGGCTTTCCACCTAAAACGCTTCCCTGTGCTCTATGGCTATTTGCTTKTTCCTGTTGCTGGGGTCAGATTTTCACCTGCTGTAAATCAGCATAAATCCACCTCAAGCCAGAGCTCTGTTGCTTTACGCCCACAGCACATTTTGCCAATTTATGCTCACCCTGAAGATCTGGGCCGCAATTTTTAACCTTTGAAATGGAAGCATGGACAATAAGGAAGCTCCCAGAAACAGGCAAGGCAAGCCCCCAGATGCTCTTCCCTTGCTGCTTCCCTTCCCTTCACCCCACCCTCATGGTGTGGTGTAGCAGCTCTTTCAGCTCCGCCCCCCCCAATTCTCTTGTTCCTCCTTAGCACTTTCTGAAATTCATAATCTCTCAGTAAAAAAAATAAATAAATCGATCTCTCTCTATATGTATATGTATATGTATATAACTGGACAGCTGCCACCTGGCAGTCACCTGGCTGGAGGATCCTGTCTCTATCAGCCCCATGGCCTATTCTTGTCACTATAGTCTCTGGGGTGATGGTCCAGGTCTTGCCCTCAGGCAGGACTGTTCCCGTATTGCTTGCACTCTCCCACACCTCTGAGGTACGGTACCAGAATATTTATTATATATATATATATATGTATATATATATATATATTTACGTATATATATATTTATATTTTTTTTTGTTTGCCTGTTTCTTTTTCTTGCAAATCCTTTGGAATTGCTGCCAGGGAGAAGCTAGAGAAACATGCTCCCCATGCCAGCGGCCGAATGCTCCCTCCCTGCACCTCAGGGACCCTCATCTGTTCCTCTTGCTGACTCCGTCGCCCAGCTCCAGCTCAGAAGGGAGCGGGGAGCCGCGGTCCCCCGTCCCCAGTCTGCCGGAGCCATCTGGCTCCTCCACTTCCCTGGGCGAGGGGGTGTCCTTGCAGAAGTCCGTCACCCAGGAGGGCATCGAGAGGAAGCCCCGAGGGTCGACGGTGTAGAAGGGCTTGGCGTGGTGCGCGGCGGGGCGGCGGGGCGAGGGGCTGGCGTGGAGGCTGCTGGTGCTGCTGCACTTCTTCACCAGAGTCAGCCCCGGGGGGGGCGGCGAGAACAGGGACGTCAGCGACAGGCTGCTGAGGGTCTCCGAGGGCTCGCTGTTGTTGCCGCCCCCGCGCAGGCTGCTGCCCGCCCCCTCCTCATCCGAGGGGTCCATGGAGTCGTGGTGGGTGCAGCCGGGGCTGGTGCTGCCGCCGCTGCTGTGGCTGCGCTGGTGGCGGCAGAGGCTCCGCAGGTTGAAGAGCCCCCGGCCCCGCAGGCTGCGGCGGCGGGAGGCGGGGGACAGCGGTGCTACCAGGGGTCTTTGGCTGCCCGCCGCTGGCACGGGGCACAGAGCCACCGGCAGGTCCAGGGTGCACTGAGGAGAGTCGCTGAGGTTGAGACTGTCCTCCAGCGTGGTCTGCAGGCTGCCGGCCGAGCTGCTGCTCCGGCTGTCCAGCGACGTGTCGCTCTCGGGGGGCTGTGGGGCAGGAGCACGAAAAGAGATCTCAGGAAGGAGATAAGCCGTGGGCGAAAGACTTTGCCTTATTTGATTTGGGAGCACTTTGGGGTGTGAAAATAAGCCACGATTACAGAAAGCGGGAAAACTCCAATTCCTCTCTYGCTCTCCTGTGCTGGGGACGGCAGCTATAAACCAACCAATGCTACAAAGCACCAGCTATGCAGCCTGCTCAGGGGATTTCCCTTTGGCTAAGGAGAAGRAAAGGTTTTGATATTCTGAGCTAATTTCATTCTGCTTCAGGATGAATCTACCACTCCCATGTGCAGTGCTCCACCAAAGGGAAGGGGTGCTGGATCTGAGCCCTGCAGCCCCCACCACTAGGCTCTCCCTGAGCACTGCAGGKCTTGGAAGCAGCAGAGGAAAGGTTCCCTGTTAGTCCTCACTCATGGCTTCCCTATAAACCTGCCACACAGACTTTATGGATACATCAAAACTATCAGCTGGACAGGAATCAAGGGACTTCTGCACAGACCTCCTCTCATTTAAAAAATCAGCAATATCTGGGCAGAGAAAAGAGCATCCATGATTCTTTTGACCAGCACTAGTGAAAATGATGGCATTGAGGGCAGAAAGGTGGAATCCCCTTCCAGCAGGAAGAGGAAACAGCCTTCATTTCCTTGTATCAGGGCTCAGCTAGTTAGGCTGCATTTCAGCTATTTCTGGGAAATTGGTCTGCACTATGAGATCATCCCTGAGACACTGGACTGGGAATGATGCATRTGGGACTGGAAGCAGTTTCTGAAGCAATCTCCGTAGGTATTCAATACAGTCTGCATCTCATAATCAGAAGTTTACCAATTCTCCTTTACAACAATTCAGTACTTTTCTCCCAGTGGTGTGCCAACTCCAAGGCTTTTCCTCTTCGTTCTTAACTGACACCAGAAGTTACAACACTGCAGCAATGAGTGGTCTCAAACCAAGGCTAAATTTATCCTTGTGAATTCATATACATTTGTATTGTGCCAACAAATATGCATCTGTCACATATAAATGGAACATCTGATTTTATTTTTTAATTTGTCTGGAATAGAGTGCCCCTGTTCATGGAGTATCTTCCAAGAACAATAACAAAGTAACAAGGATCTCCACTSGGCTTTCATCTCTGCCTCTTCTGCCCTACAGGAACACCTGATCTCCCCCCAGTGCTTTTATTCTTCTCTTTTTTAGTGAGAAATAGCTGTCTTTTCAGAAAGAGATGACATCTTTCCGGGATGCAAGAGTTAAGTGGGCAGGGCAAAACAGTGAGCTTAGGAACACAGTGTGTGGATGAGGCACTGAGGGATGTGGAAGATGTAGGTGGGAAGAAGTCTGTTCCAACCAAGAAGGTGCATGATCTGGAGTCACAGTGTTAAAAGGACCCACCCTGCAGAGGCTGTGCAGCTGTCACCTCCCTGGCTCACACCATGGCTTCTGTGCATGCAGTTGTCTGCAGCAGTGCCAGGGACCCAGGGGGGAGGTACACAGTGATGTAATTTCATCTTCACGTGGGGATCACTGCAGCTGCCAAACTTTTTGCTGATCCAAAGCAGAAGAATGTGTGACTTCATGGGCTGAGAGMTATCCAACATTGCTTTGCTATGCTACCCTCTCTCCTTCCCTACCCTCCTGCATTCTGCAGTTCCCTGAGCTCCTCCTGCAGACCCAGGCTACCCAGCCCGTGACCAYAGCTGTCTCTCTCCTTCCTCTGCCCTCGTCCTTATTCAGCCCCCTCTGTTTGGGTGTGATGTGAAAATTTAGGTTTTTTAGCAGACAGAAGCAGAGTTTCTCACCTGATGGAGAAGTGAGCAGTTCACACCTGGAGATCTCAGTGATGCCCATGAACCTTGCAGAGAGATCTTAGGAAGGCTGCGTGGACATGAGACTTTCTCAGGCCCTGTCTGTGTGGCAGAGATGGCTGGGTGGAAAAATTCTGCTGGTACAGGTAACAGAGGGGAAGATGCACCTGGAGAGAAGGGGCTGGGAGGGACTGACAAAGCATCAAAAGAAAAGAAAGGAGAAGAGAAGCAGAAGAAAAAAAAATGTTGAATAGACCCCGATTTTATCTGGTGCCTTTGCTGCTGTTACACTGAGCAAAGTCTCAAGTCCAGTGACCAAAGGATATTCAGATACATGCACTCTTGGCCAAGAAGCCTCACTCCAGTGTTCAGACTAAAGATCCCAATTTTTGCACAAAAAGCTGCACCAGACCTGGAAGACCTACCACAACTCAGAGCCATAAAGTAACTGGCCAGCTCTGCTGTTGCTCTTACAGAGCAATGCTGAGCCATAAGGCCTTGATTCAATTATGTATCACTGCCAGAGGACTTTCATCCCCAATTCTGCAAGGCAAGGGATGAAGTGAGATAAATTAAGAGGTGGTTTGGAAAACYTGGGGACCACAGGAGACCAGGGCATGCTCAAGAGTAGAACTGGAGCACTTCCACCAAGGGTAGACATGTGTTACATGTTCCCTGAACCTGTACTTGGTCTCAGCAGGCAGCAGTGTTTTTCTGTGCTGAGTGACACAGTTCACCCAGCTGGCATGTCAGGAAAATCTTCCCCACTCTTCTCTGACCATGCATGGGTGCACTACAGCAAATGGGGATCAGCACTTTCACAATATTTCACACAGTCATGTCTAAGAGCAGATATAAAAACTAGCCATAAAAATGAAGGATCTGCTCTTCCCTGCATTCCTGAAGCAAATTAGCAAAACTGAAAGCTAATTCTTGGTTAGTGTAACCCCAAGTCACATTAACTCTCCTCCTGGCAGAGGGTAGGCAGGGGAAAAGCAGAGTTGAACCAACCCACAGTTCCAGCAGACCTGGAGAATGAGAGCCCTGCTCACCTTTGGTACTTTCCTGCTTTAGCCAAGACTGAACTGAGTTGAAAGGAGTATTCTCCATTTCACACAGGTAACTGTGTGGATCTGTAGAGCCATCCTCACTGGATGCTGGAAGCAGGCACTCCCCCAGATTGTCTGCCCCATTGGAGTCAGGGTTGTCCTGGCCATTCTCCTGGAAAAAAATAAGTGAGGACAAAGCCTTGTGAAATTTAACGCAAGATGATAGAGCAGACTTTTCAAAGCCTCAAGAAGAGCTGATTCTGATAATACCTTCAAGCTAGCTAAGAGATGCTCAATTTTCCAGCCCAAATCTCCTAACTTTTGACTAATTCAGAAGTTACTAACAGCAGTGAAGAGAACTTTGAAATACATGTATCCTTTTGTTCTCCTCAAATCATACTCCACAGTATGTCTCTATGAAAAAGCTCTCGAAAAATGACCAGAATTATGTTTCTCAACAGGGACACTTAGATGAATACAGAGCACCTGAAATGAGCAGGGGCATAAGTACAGCACACGGTGTAACATGTCCATGGCTGCCTGGGGCTAACCTTGATCTCCTTAGGACTCAGCTGAGCAGTGTTTCGATTGTCTGACTCATCTCCTAGAAGGATGGAAGAGGACTTGTCTGAGTTGAGAGACAGTGCTTCCATTTCAGCCAGCTGGACCTGCAGGAAGGGAAAGAAGCTATCACAGGTCATGCCTGGAATCCACATTTCAAGCAGTCACACTGTTTATGGTGGATAAGTGAGAGCCTGTAGACCCAAGACCAATTTTAGGTTATATTCCTTGGATACATCAGAAACTGCCTAGCCCAGATCTGGGCTGGGCAGTAGAATTCACTTTTTAGGAAAGGTTGAACATATGATTTGCAAGCAGCCCGCCACCAGTTCATGCTCCTCTAGTGCCAGAATTGGAGGAAYGAGTCCTGAATCTGTCACAGCGATACAGCTGGCCCAAGGCCCTGCAAGAAAAGCCAGGCAGGCAGAGGGGTCCCTCAGGCTGGTGACAGCTGGCTCTGCTGAGGGATGAGGAGTGGACCCCTCTTTCTGAAGGCAACACAGACAGCCCTGCTTAAACATGAAGGTGTTTTCATTCCAGAGAAAGTCATGCCTCTTGCAGTCCATGCCAGTATCATGCTTTTCATATTCTCTTACCTTTTTTACTGAAACCCTGTTTCTCTCCAGCTTTCCTGCATCTTGCCTTTCCCCTTTGCTCTAACCTATCCCAGACCTCAACTAACACCATCTCCCATTCTGTTCTCCATCTCTAAACTCAGCCCTCCCACACACCCTCCCTTGAACTCTCTTGCTTTCTGAAGGCAAGTCTGACTGCTGCATCTCTCTCATTCTTGCGCCTCAGCTCTGCTCCAGTCCCATACCTGACCTTGCTTCATCTTTTGTTCTGCTTCTTACCACATGTGCCCCTCTTCCATCCTCTTTCCTCCAAGCTTTTAAATCCCCTCTGCCTGACAACTCTTTCTCACAATGCCTGAAAAGCATCTTCATTTTCTACCAGTCTAAGCAGTTGCTCTGTCTCTCCTGTGCCTGGATTTCTATCCCTGGTCTCTAGAGTGCCACCACTTTGCACCAGCAGCAGCTAACTCTTGAGAGCTATATTCTGGACAGCTATTGTCAGGACAGCCTCTGGACATGTGTTTGTGTTTGCAAGAGGCAGGTACAGCTCATGTGCCATGACAGCAGGTGAAAGATTTGGAGAAATGACTTTCAAGCTAGAAGTTTAGTGACTTGTGCCAATGCCAGGGACTGGAAGTGGTCTCCATATAAGGGATAATGCACTATAAACAAACAGAATGGAAAACTGGAGCTGGATTTAAATAAAATGAACAAATTACATCCTTCTTTGAGATACTATTCTGACACAGGAACATGCTGCTATTCAGCCATGGAGAAAGCCCAAAACCAACAACTGCTGTTGAGAGCACGAACACACAGAGAGCCCACCATGAACTTATGCCAGGGATGCTACACCATCACCGGTCAGCAACTACTTGTGTAGAGAAGCATAGCCTTCATTCAGTCCAACTTCTTGTGTGTACTCTTCTATTACTCTCCTAAGTCCTTGCTTCACCAAAACAGCCTTACAGCTGTGCTTGCAGAGGCCCAAGCATGAAATGTGATAACATCTGTGACCACCTTTGCCATCCATAAAAATGGATTTCAACAAAAGCCAGAACAGTCTGTCTGCCACTGAACTGCTTGCTCGAAAATTCTGACCACCCTGGGATCWACACAAAACCCACAATCAATGAAGTTATGACTAAATAAACTGCAGGTGTGGAAACACATTTTACTAGTGTTCACTGACAAACTCCTACCATGGCTAAACACACTTCAGTCATCCATATACAGATATCTGTCAACCATACTGTGTTGGTTTTGCTTGGCCCAG
>NW_026623249.1:3229290-3268315 GCF_030028575.1 Malurus melanocephalus | reverse complement strand
GAATGTTATGTCCATTCACTGTGCTCAGCATCTTGATGAATTAAACTACCAATGAAATTGGAGGGAATATTTTTGGTTTATATGTGATCTTTGTCACAAGGGCAGAGCTAGGGCTATAGGGTGGACAGCAAGCATCTATTTTTTTTCTAATACCCATGTATTGAAGAGGACTAGATAAATAGTTTTGCCTGTGTAACTTGTTGTCAAGTGCTTCCAAGGCTGTACAGTTCTGTCTGTGTACAATACTCATTTGGATACGTTGATGTACCAGACTACACTAATGACTGTGTATTGCTGATGTTAGCTATGACTCCATATTGTGATTTACTGCTGTAATTTACTATTTTTTTTTACTTTAAAATATGAAGACAAGGTCATGATCAATTGTAGCATAAAATCCAAAGGTGTAATTTTGAATCATATGAGCCAAAATGAAACTTATTTTATTTTACATATATTTTATWACTAAATGTATTCTTGCACAGATAATTCCTTTTAAATTCCACATTTTAGATGTATTAAAATATCCATTTTGAAAGTAATTTACGGCTCTATAACAGCCATTAGAAAATATGATCTAAGAATAATTCTTCAGTTATGATAATTACATCAAATTCTGCTCTGGTGTGGGTTACTCTTGAAGATTTTGCTGTCTTTTTTCTTGCTGGGAAGGTGAAAATGGGTTGTTGTTATCTACGTTCACAGGTGGGATACTGAAGACTATCTGGGAGGTTTTCAAATGTAGCAAAGTAGCTTCAAATTACTTAACTTGGCACTAATCATTCTGGAATGCCTTAGGAGATCTCATTTGCAGAAAAAGCTGAGCACCAMTGGCTGAATGTGAAGAGTTAAACAAAGCAATGGAAATTGCAGTTAATTGCAAACTAGGTATTCGGTRGCATTAATGTAGCATTCATTTGTGAAATGTCTGCAGCAATAAAGACAAACTACAGCAATGTTTGCATTTTGATACTTTCAAAAGGAAGCAGTGGGGACAAGCAGACAGCTGAGAAGCTGAAAAAAATACCAGAGCGTCAGAACTAGGCAGCTGAGGCCAAACATTTCTTCAAACACGGATAGAGTGACCTGCCAATAAGAGCTTTTCCGCCAAGTTTCATTGTTTCTTTATAAGCTATAGCAACATAGAAGGAGAGGGTGAAGTTTGCCATTGATGTGCCACTGTCAGAAGAGCCACACTACTACTACTACAGGTCTGACCACACAAAATCAGAGTGCCTAAATATAATAAAATTATTTCAGAAATAAAATGTATTCTGCTACTTGCCTAATCCTTCCCAGACTATTTTGCTCCTCAAGTTTCACAACCTGAAAAGACTAATTAGGAAGTAGTTTTTCGACGCATCTACCAACCTTAGTAGCTCAGGTCTAAGCCATTTGGTGTCCTGCTCTTAGCAACAACCTATTTGTCAGCTAAAAAACTTTCTCAGTGGGCCCATTTTTATATAGTTTTTGCTCAAACTAATTAACTGCTTTTTACCACAAACCAATCGTTGCTCACAGACATGGCTCTATTCAACAAAGCATTTAAACATGTGCTTAACTGATCAACCTCAAGAGAGAATAAGCAAGCACATGCTTAAAATGAGGACAAAACACCAGCTTATATCTCCCACTGAATTGCTCCTGAGTGCTTTCATTGGGGTGAGATCCTTAGAGTCCTCTGTCCAACAGGAGCCTGAACCAAGCCTTTTCTTGCAGAATGGAACACAACAAGAGCTGCCAGGATGCCTTCATAGTCATTTCTCTACGGGTCACTCCTGACCCGTGTCCTGTCACGTCTCACTTTTCCACCACCTCAAACATCCACGTGTGGCTGAGGAGGGCAGGCCTGTGCTAGAGGCAGTACCAGCACTTCACAACAGATAACAAACACAGGTCAACAAGCTCTACTGTCTACACAATCTACAGTCAGGAGCACACACGGGACGACCTGCGGGCACGTGAGTGCAGGTATGCAGGTCTGAGGGGGAAGAGTCCCCTCACACATCCTCGTACGCAGGTTACCTCTTGCTTGTCATGGTTACACTTCTCGCACATGGCCGGCGAGGAGTAATGATGGAAGACGGAGCCCGATAGGTTATCGATGATCATTAACTCCCCGTCGAAGGAGTCCTTAATAATTAAAGAGACACTGTCCAGCCATAAGTTCTCCTAGGGGACAAGAAAGGGGGGAGGATGGGAGAGATCATTTTAAGAATGTCGAGTTTTTTGATTTCAAGTTTCATGTGAATTTGGGGCTGGATTCTCCACCCTGACTCATCTGGAGCAGCATCTTGTTCTGCAGGTACTTGCACAGGGTCACTGGGAGGAACATTTGCTCCACAGGGTGTGTAAACGTGCGAGAGTTCAATGAAAAAATGGATAAAATAAGGAGGGACAGTCTTCACTCATTTTCAGTGCTTGCATCTCCCTTCCAGCTCTGCTGGAGTCACTCTCCATCTGCCATTTCTCCTGAACTCTTCTCCTGAGCTCCCCTCTCAAATTTGCTCCTGTCACACCTTTAGCTGATCGGCTTCATCCCTCCTCTGCTGGCCCTCAGGTCCCTACACCATGATGACAATGAACGGACACACTGCTGTCACAGCCTTGTTTCTACATGATCCTACCAACTCAAAAGGCTACTGCTGAAAGAAAACCTCTTACCCTGAGGTGGAAGACTCTGCTACTGCTAAGCCCTCAGTCACCTAAGTTGCCCAGCTACTGCCCAGAGCTACTTGCTGCAGTCTGACTAGTAAGTTCAATGGTGTACTCACCTGGGCTGGAGAGTAACATCTCATGCACAGATGTCCTTCAGGATCTGTTCTACCACCACCTCCTCCTGTTCCCATTCCTTTTCCCTGTCCTGAATTTGGAGAGCCTGACTTGTGGGAGCACAGCCCATGAGTAATTTCCATCTCAAGCTCAGCATCCATCTCTGCATCCTCCTGGGCCTCCTTGTTGCTGTCGTCGAGATGTTTCATGAGCACAGCTACCACCACATTGATGAGCACAAACTGGGCTGTGAGCACAAAGCTGACAAAGTACAGTGGGGAGATGAACTGCAGGTTGCTGAGACAGCTCCGGTCATCGTGGCTGCAGTCACGCAAGGTATCCTTGAGGGGAAGTTGGGATTGAGAGGGAATGATAGAAGGAAGGAAAGACTAAAGTAAGAACAGAAGCTTTGCTGTTCTTTCTGTCAAAAACAGAACAAAAACACTGATGCCAATGGAAAAAACAAGGCAAATAGTTCTATCACTGCCTACCCTTTGGGATAAT
The DNA here is from genome assembly GCF_030028575.1 of Malurus melanocephalus. NCBI lineage: Eukaryota > Metazoa > Chordata > Aves > Passeriformes > Maluridae > Malurus > Malurus melanocephalus. Next base: position 3,265,039 of record NW_026623249.1, on the reverse strand, counting down.
GAGGCCCCCAAAGAATCTGGGATACACTCTGTTCATATGCTGTCTGCTTCAGAGTGAAACCATTCAAAAGCGCTTGAAGCAAACTCTCAGACCATCACATGTTGCTGCCACTGTAGCCCCACACATGTGAACAAGACCAAAAATGAGCAGTCTGGTACTGCTTTCTGCCATCTATACTCAAAAGCACCATATGTGACCAAAAAACTTTCCTTTCTCTATGTCCTCTGAAGGAAGTATTTATTTTGTATTTTCCTGGCAGCTCTGCAGGTGAATGCAATATCCAATACACGTCCTGTGCTCAGCTTTGTTAACAGTGCCAACTACAGTGGATATTCCCTCTTAGCCTGAACAATTTTCTTGATCCTCCCAAGGAAAATTAGCACTTTTCTTAATCAGATGTCTCTAGGACTAGATGAGCACAATGTTTGAATTACCATGGTGAGGAGTGAGACTCTGGACCAAAGGGACCATCTAGCAACCCAACTTCTGTGTTCCGTGTTCCTTCCCTCTGCTAGGCCAAGCTCTACTGAACACATCACACATCAGAATTTCTTTTTCCCCACAAGCAGGAGATCCTTGCCTCTAAGACCCAGTTACCTTCATGATCCCATTCCAGTTGTCACCTGTGGACACCTGGAAAAGTGTGAGGAAAGCCATCCCAAAGTTCTCAAAGGTGGCATGGCGGCTCATGCCCTCACAGGGGTTCTCATCATTGCACACTGGAAAACAAGGACAGGACAGCACTCAGGTGAGGACACACAGCCAGCCCTGGGAAAACAGCATGAACTCACCACCTGGAGACCTCAGGTAATGAATAGTATCATCACCCTTCCCTGATGGCTTTTGGCCATCAATACAGAAAAATCCCTGATGCCCAGCCCTGGGATATCAGGCAGTTTCCTCTGCTGCTCAGGGGTGCCCTCCCAACATGTTATTGTGCTGCTTTTCTTCTTGATCAATATCCCATGGCAAGAGATGTAAATAAACTTCCACAAACTTTTTCTTGTAATCCTACAGGCAGTGTCAGGGACACAGTGCAACAAGAGCAAATGTTTAAGAATGTTTAAGAAACCAGAGGCTGCTTTTATTTTGTTAGGCTGTTGTGACAACAATAATTTTGAGGGAAATTCCTCTGACATCAATTATGCATAAGGGAGAATAAAGTCCATCAAATAATTCAGTCCCTTTATCGAGGAGTACTGATTCTGAGAAACCCCAACCAGCATGTCTGTGGCTCACACTGGAGCATGGTCTGCTTGAGACTTACCCAGTTTCCCAAAGAGCTCCACTCCTAGAGCAGCGTAGATGAAAAAGAGGAGCATGAAAAGGAGTCCAAGGTTTCCCACCTGAAAGCAAATGGCACTATCAGCCTACCCCAAAACCCATTCCATCTGTACAGCCAAGTGTTTCTGCRTTTCCAAGTCTGAAGAGAACAGCAGTGAAATCCTGGTGTACAAATACAAMCAAACAATTGTTTAACATTTGTGAAATTTTCAGTGATGGCTTCAATTGCAACTGTATTTGCTCTTTTCCCAGTTGCTTCCACTTCAGCACAAGCTCTGGCCAGGGCTGCCAGAAGTGTGCAGTTTCTGGGCCAGGTGCAGACAAGCGCTTTGGAGCAGGACAAATCATGTGTGAAAGCATGGAAACCTGTCCTGCCGTGCTACATGCCCCACCAAACTGCCTAAATCCCTGCATTCGGGGGATCAGGTGAAGAGTGCAACAACAGTGTTCCAARGAGACAGGGACACAGGTACACCAGCTCCTGCCATGAATCCCACAGACAGGACAAAGCACCAGCTACCAGTGGAGATTACATCAGGGCTGGCAGACAAGCAGGCAGGAGGGAAGGAAAAAGGGTAAAGACACACTTTTGAAATGTGTGTAGAGAAGGAGAAAAGAGAAGACTACAAAGGTACTGAGAGAGGAAGCAGAGCTACCTTTGCATCTCATAATAATAGGTCAAAGCCTGATTTCTGGGCCTGTTTGCCTCTGAATCTCCTGTCTCCCAGCACATGGGGCAGCCAGCAGTGGGTTTTGAAAGAGGGAAGCTGAACAGCAACAGAAAATACCAGTAATGGTTTGCACACTGTTGGTGGAACAAGAGAAGGTGTGGAAAAATTAAGGACCTAGCAGGTACACGAGTGTTTTTGAAGCAATAAACTCTTTCTGGTCTGAATGCATGTGGTCACTGGACCTATGTTAGGCTCATCACTTCAGGAATCTAATTTAGTCATTGCAACTGCTGTGCCATCCAAATTCAGGAAAGAAATAAATGCTTCAGCCCACCCACTCCCCTGGACTGTCACATCCTGGCTCCCTCCATAATCACTATGAGGAATTATTTCTGGTGACTAAATTAGACACCATAAGTAAATGCTGTGAAAACACAGTGCTGARTCTGTGTCTACAGGGTGTTAGGAAAAGGAAGTTAATAAAACTTAGCTAAGGGACTACATTTCCAAAGGACTCTTTAAAATTAAAGCTCTATTCACTATTAAGAGTTGCTGCAGCACAACAAAGACAGGAAAGGAACTGAAACAGGACAACTGGAGATGCCTKGTATGCCATTAGCAAGCCAAAATCTCTGATTTGAGTCTGTGCTCTAGGAACAAAAAGAGAAAGGTCAAGAAGAGGATAAAGTGCAAGAGAAAGGGCAGCTTATTTTAAACTGCCTTTTTTGGCAAAGCCAATAAATCTTGGAGAATAATATTGCAGATAATTCAACTGTCCCCTGAAGACCCAGTGCATAAAATATGGAGACTAAATTAATTCTGGTGGATTTTAGACCTTTAAGTTCCGATTTTCACATAACTTCAAGTATGGAGTGTTTTTTTTTAATCCCTACTATACAAYTTTATTAAACAAAGCCAACCTATTACAGGAGGTACTAAAAGCCAGTCAACAAGAAGTCATAGGCTTTGCTGATGGAGTGATTAAGTACTGCTTGTTATTATCTTCCAGTGAATACCTAGAAGCCAAATCTTCAGACATCTGCTTGTTTTATGGCAGATATTGCTGACCTCCAGAAGACCTGACCCACCAACTTGGTTAGCAAAGGAGACGTAGATAAATCAGACACAGAAAAATCAGAAATGAGGAACTATGGAAGAATATATTTGTGGTCGACTATACCTGTGGTTTGTTGCTAGGACCAGAAGCAGAGACTCACAGGTCCCAGCTGTGCTCTTTGCCATCTTGACCAAAACACTTCACTGACTGATTACTCAGTTTCTCTGTCTACATGATAGGGATATGAATATTTCTTCCTCTCTAATTTATTATCTATATTTTAGGGATAGAAGTTGAATCTYATCATTTAAGTGCAAATATATTGCAGAGTCCTCTTACTAACAGTTTCTGGATACTATTTTATCCAGCTCTTAGTATCTGTGTGCATTTATCTGGGTTTCAGAATAAACGTGCCACAGACATGCAGATGCCATATCTGAAGACCTGCTCTGTCCCAGATCCTTGCCTGAGAAAAGTCACCTGTTGTGCCTCCTGGAATGGAAAAAGAGGACGGTGCAAAGAAGCTGCACTGAACCAGTCTCTGGCAGCAGAGCCAGAACTAATAAAAAATTATGTCTCAGATCTGCCTGCACTAAGAACATCCTTAATCTCCCCTTCCTTCTATTGTCCAATGTATTTCAGCCCACAACTATCCTACATATTGTATATCCTACATATGAATTAATATCATCATTGTTATCAGTATTATCACAAATAACAATGGTTTAATAAAAAGCATGGGAGATCAGAGAGAGCTTGGGATACATAAAAGATCACAGTATTTCCCTCTCACTTCTGTGCCATCAGATTCCTTTAATTCAGATTGACATTTATTGTCACCAACATCAGAAGTAAATTCCCTGGGTAACTCATGCTGYGTTCAGATTGATTCTCAGCTCATCATCACTCACCAGCACTGGTACATTAGCTGATAAATCAACTGACAAATGCCTGTGCTTTTTAATATCATGCAATAGAGTTGCCTTCTCGGGGCCTGCCAAGGGACCGCTCTGATGTATGATCCATAGAGCCGCTTGGTGCCATTACTCCTTGCTTAACAATTCTCCCTCAACAATCCTAAAGGAAGGGGACCAGATTCCCTGACTGCTCATCCATCACAGAGGATGCTCACAGTGGGCTTGAAGCCTGKGTAAAGCACCGTGTCAGCATCTCGTTTGGGAGCAGCTGCCACTCACAGCTCATGAGATCCTTCTGTCTCAGTGTCTTGCGGCAGACACTTAACTGCCGGCTGTGTGAGCCACAACAGAGCGTGTCACTGCTTCTCATACATGAGAGGCTCCAAAACACAAAGGGATCTGGCAGGAGAAAAGAAGAAAAAGTAGAAAGGGGGAGGCACTGGCTAGGAAAAGGAGTGACATGAGTGCGAATGAAAGAGAAGAAAGAAAAAGGGGACACATTCAGGGAAGGGTGAGAGGTGTAGTGACAGATTTCCTTCCCTCCTGAAAAGGCTTCCAATCACTCTTCCTTTCTTATGGAGAGGGGAGAAAGAAGTCAAGCACTAGTTGCAAACAGTTAGACACTAGCTAGATATGATGGAAAGAAATCTACCCTTATCCAGAAGCCTCATCTCTTTGACATGGTGGAGAACAGAGATGAGGCATGAGCTGTAACCCTGTGAATGACACGACAACTTGGACATGAACTTCAGRCAGTTGCCTGCACAACACAGTAGACAGCACCTCTGAGACTCCACGAGAATCAACTCTTTGGAAAAAGGGATAGAAGAGGAGAATCTTTTGGGAAAATAYTTTACCTGTGGCAGGGCTTGAACAACTGTATCCAGCAGCGCTCGCATTCCCGTGGCCATCTTCAGTAGCTTCAGGACTGCCACAACAAGGACAAGAGAAGTGTCAGTCAGACTGAGCTCAGAAGCATAATTTGTGTGACTTATTAATGACAGAAGCACAAGACAGATGTCCTGTCTCCCCTTGCCCTAGAAAAACTGGACTGTCCCCTCATTCCTCTTCTCCCTTTTGACTGGGCAACCCCAGTTATTCCTTCTCTTTTATATCATATCCTTTTTACTAAATACTCTCTTTCTGCCACCCATGCCTATTGGGCTGCTTCTGCTTCACCCAGACACTCTGGCCAAGTGCTCTTTTCCCCAGGAACGTGTATCTTAATAATCCTTTGGCTTTGATTTTTCTTTCCATCATTTTGTCTTTCTTCAGCCTTCACTGTTAAGTCATCTTAGCACACCTTTGCCACCACCAGAGAGATTCAGACCCTCACCTGTCTAAATTTCAACATGCTTGGTGGCCTTTTCTCCCCACACCACTGCCACATTGTCCCATCCATGAGTAACAGAAGAAGCTCGCATGATCTGCCCACCCTCCCAGTCCTTCACCTCCAAGGGAACCAGGAAGCCTGAGCTTCTAGGGTGTCCTAGAATCCCTCCTGAGATGTGATGAAGGACACCTCAGAGGCTCCTCCAGGGCTGGGGACAGGGCGAGCCCATGACTCTACAGCCACTGCTCAGTGAGTCATGGCACCAAGTCCCACTCCATGGCCACACACACCCCTGCCTCTGGCCAGTGTCTCTCACCTCGGGCAATACGCAGCACCCTCATGATGCGGATGATAGTGGGGTTAATTGGGAGAGCAGCATTGATTTCAATCTCTTCCAATGTGATGCCCATGACAGACAGCAGCACAATGGCCAGATCTAGCTGATTCCACCTTAAGAAGAAAAATTGAAGGGAATAAAGGAAGATAGAGTTTTTCCATTTCCCTGAAAAAGGAAGTGAATTGTCTCCACTTCAACCTAAACATTTCCTTATGTATGAATTCAAGGCCCCATTCTGACTCAGCCTATATAGGCTTTTCCAGACAAACAGAGATTCACTTTGCACACACTCTGAGCAGCCAGAGGCAAGCCAGCCTGATTTGAAAGCATGGAGCTGTGTTACTATGGCGCTGTGCTTTGACTAATAGGCTCAGCTTTTTACGGCCTTACTACCTCAAATCAACTTTGCTATATATGTTCTGCTTCAGCATACTCACAGTTTGCCTCAAGGGCAGGAAAAAAAATGCATCTCTCTAACCTCATCTCCTTTGCTTTCTAGCCTAACCAGCAGACACCAACCAAAAGGCAATTTTTGGACAATCTTGCTTTTTTTCTGGGCACTGCAGCCATGGAAGATGAGGTTAGGTCCATGCTGCACAGAACTGAGAGGCAGYCAGAGCACTCTGCCACCAAGTCACAGTCTAGATAGGGAACCACCCTCAAAACCTCCACTCCAAATCCAGCTGTCCCACAGCCATGGCCGACAACCCTCTGCTCACCTGTCTTTGAAGAAMCGTCGCAGACCAAATGCCACCAGCTTGAGGACTGCCTCAAACACGAACACAGTGGTGAACAGGTAGTTGCAGTACTTGAGGGCGGTCTCCAGAGACTACCACAGAAAAAGAGGGTAAAGAATTGAGGCAAAGGCAACATCAAACACAAAACCCCCTGTGCTCCCCTCAGGAGAGGGGACTCTCCTGAGTGCCAGGAATTCATTGCAGGGGGGGAAGCTGCCCCATGTTTCCTACCTACTTGAATGATTCTCAGGATCAGTTACTGCTCCTTTCTCCTGCACTGTTCAGCATAATCAGGAGGAGGAGGGTATTGCATGAGAATCCACAAAATGTCATCAGGTTTTTCTTCTGCCACTAGCCTGTGCCACCTAAATGACACCTGGTTAATGGCACTAGCATATTAAAGTGAAGTGAAGCACTCATATTAAAGGAGTGAAGCACAGAGGTTACTCTGGTCGTGGACACAGGTCATCTTTGATGGTAGGAAATCCTGTTGTGCCTTGTTCTGGAGCCAGTACATCACATCTCTAAGCTGCTTGGCTTCTGGCTCATTTACATGCTGCCCCTTCACCATCACAAAGGACCAGTGAAAGCAGTAGGCAGCTTTTAATGGTTTTTTGTGCTGGGAGGGTTTGTAGTGCTTTGAGAAGATTGTTTAACAGAATCTGACAGCAGGCTGGCTTGGCTGGAGCTGTGTTCCAGGGGAAGGAGCTGAAGAGTAAGGAAGAGGAGTGACTTGTTGAAAAACAAAGATCTGATGTGAGGATGCCAGCAGATAAAGGTTGAGAGTTCCTGAAACATAAGGCTGGGCACCATCTAGGTCAAGATGAAGGCTGGGCAGTTGGGCAAGATGGGCAAGAAACAGAGGAACCTGGCATTAGATTTGAATGATGACAGACAGATTCATCTCCTGATCAAAACCTGAGCCACCTCAGACAATCTGTTCRGACACCAGAGCTGTCACCTAAACCAAGGGTCTTCTTAAGCGGAAATTGAAATGCCACTGACAGATGTCATGATGAATGCTTTGTTTACATATGGAAGCAAAAGGCTCCTTTGGTATGTACATCATACATTTTTCCCAYCAAAGGCATCCTCAGCTTTGCCAGGAATACTGAGGTACATGGTCTGTATCCAAGCAAAGTGACAAACTTATTTGGCCTCCTTATTTGCTGTATTTGAGAGCTGAGAGAGGCTCTGCTCAGCACTTTGGCCCTGCAGCTTCTCTTACCAAGAAAAGGTGGTTTGATAAAGGCATTCCAATCCCATTGCCATCCCATACAACCAGCCATTCTGGTTMTCTCAGGTAAAGTCATATGTCAGGGGAATTAGGCTGACATTTGGGAATCTGATGCAAAGTCTGAAACTCCCAGGGATACTGCTGCTTCCACCACTCCTACTAGGATCCAGGGGAGCATAAAAAGCAGAACAGGCAGCTAAATTTGGGTGACCCACATATCTACTTACTAATATAAAGCACAGAGACTTAATTGCACCATGATTTCTAGGGGTTTGACTCTTGCTCAGATATCTTCTCTCTCTTGATTTTAATGGATAACAACTGTCTGAGTAGGAACTACCTCTCTGGATACATATGAAACTCTTCACACAAATTTGCCTTCCACAAAAATAATTCCTACAAAACTTTAACAGTAGTTTTTAGAGACACACAAGTGTGTCCTACTTATGCTGGTGGACAGTGGTCACCAGAGCGCTGCACCAAATGCAACAATGTCTAGAGGCAGGACTTATCTCCATGATTTCACTCACCACAGGTTGGTTGTAGTGCTCCAAGGACATAGTGACCACGTTGAGGCAGATGATGAAAGTGATGAAGATGTCCAGATAGTGGCTGGTGCAGACCGAATGAATAAGGAGGCGTATGTGGCAGTAGGTAGCATAATACGGCAAACGCTGTGCCTCTTCAGTGGAAAGAGGGATATGGGCAGGATTAGGAAGAAATTGGAAGAAAGAGAGAAATGGGTAAGAAACACTGAGTAGGGAGAACGCGTAAGACTGGTATAGGTGTTGAAAGAGAAGGGAATGAAGCTGGGACAGAGAAAAATCAGAAAAGGATAAATAAAAKGTAAAGAACAGATGAAAGAGAGAAAAATGAAGGAAAAAAAAAAAAGGAAAGAAGTGGGGRAAAAAAGACAAAGAATGGAATACTAGAAAGAAAATCTGTTAGTCTATGTTTGTAGGAATGGTGCTAAATCAGCATTTCCTGTCTTGACAAATTAAGATCACTTATGATAAAAGGGAGCAGATGGTTCAAGGAGAGGCCCTGGTGTGTTATGGGAGAGAGGGGGAAAACTGGAGCAGAGGAAGGGAAAGCATGCCCATCRGCTGTTAATAGAAACCTGGGTAGTAGGGATGATTTCCAGAGGCAAGTATGCTTTAGCAGTTTTTATCTAAAGACAACACAAAACACGAGACAAACACCAGGRTAAGAGGGTTTCCTTCACGACAGAGGGTTTGGGGTCCCAAGGAGTGACACTGAAACACTGATGGAAAGAGACAGAAACAAAACACAGGGGTCTTCCTCTTATTTTTTTTCCCCCTCTTTAAATTTGGGCTTAAGCACAAAGAATGGTCTGTCCAGATCCTTCTTCAACCACCAGCTGAGTTGCAGGAAGGCCAGGTGGGACTCTGCCCCAAGTGTAGGAAGCATGTCAATGTGTGCACAYCCTGTGTCAGCAGTGCCTGTCGGCATGTGCACAGGGGTGGCTTTGGTACATTATCTCCTGAGGAGCAGGGTGCTGACACCCCTCTCCAGTGCCTTCCCTGGAGTCCCAGCTGATCTCATCAGCCACCCCTCTTCCCCAGACTGCCCCAGTGAGGTGTGTGGTGACACAGCAGTGGTGCGGGGAGGAAGGCTGAGAGCATGGCCACGAGCAATGGATTTTAGAGACCAGCCCATCGGGAAAGAAAAAGAAGAGGAAAAGGTTTTTCTCAGAAAACCTTGGCCTATGAACCAACCAAACAGTTAGGCTGTGCCTTACTCCTTCGCTTCTTCTCCATGCGTCGCAGGCGCTTCTCCTCCCGCCGGCGCGCCTCCTCAGCCTCCTGGTGCTGCCGGCACTTGTGGAAGTTCTCCACCACCACCCCCACAAACATGTTGAGCACAAAGAAGCTGACGATGAGGAGAAAGGAGATGAAATAGAGTAGCATCCAGGGGTTGTTGTTGGTCACTGGCTGGAGTGGGAGGAGAACAGAGGCAGTTATTGTCTTAGCAGTAGAAGAATAGGGATGCAGTGGGCAGCAGCTCAACAGTTTGTGCTTTACAAGGTGTTGAAATAACCACGTTTGGGCCAGGAGGGAGCCAGCATGCCCAGAAAGACACATGGCATTATTGCTTCTTCATTACAAATAGATAGAGGCCCACAGATACTACTACAGACACCCACAGCACAGCCACACCTGCACCTCCCTGCATGGACCAGACAAGTCCATGGACCTGCCCCCTTGCAAATAGGTGAGCAAAGGATTCAGAAAGGACCTAGAAGGGATTCTTGATCTGAGGGAGGTATCTGAAGCAGGATGTTAAAGCATGCTTCTGCCTTCCTAGCACAAGGATAAAGGCATTTCACAACAAAGTCCATGTACCTGCTGGTCAACAGCCACAGCATCAAGTCCATTATACATAATATTGACCCAGCCATCTTTGGAAGCCAGGACAAAGAGGGACATCAGAGCCTGAAACATATAAAGCAAAGAACATGTGGAGCAGGTACATCTGGCAGGCAGGAAAAAAATACCGTGGGTTATTGCTCTAACATACATATCACCAAAATACTCTTCCTGTGTCTCTGCACACATCAAAACTTGCTCCTTCCCCCAAGGACAACAGGAAGGGGGTGACAGGAAGCCATGTGCAGCCAGACCCACCAGAGGATAATTTGAAGAACATCTGCTTTGTTGCAGGAGAAAAGAGAAAATCAAGCTCTCTGCTGCCACCACTTTTCTTTCCCCCTCATCCTTTGTCATCCTGATACCAACCCAATGTTGGTATGGACACCCCTGATACCTGATACCAACCCAATGTTCTGAATGGACACCCCTGCCAAATAACTGCTCCTTCTGGCCTAGGCATCAGCTTTTTAGGCACTGCATCTGTTCCCTGGGGAGGAAACAAACCTGTGATGGGTTCCCATCGGGGGGGGGGGCTGTGGGCAAACTCACCTGTCCCAGGTTGTCGAAGTTATACTTGTGGTGCACCCACTTGTAGTTGGCTGCCACGCAGTCAGACCGGTTGGTAATGTTCCTGATGTCGACCCCCAGGCAGTGGTAGAACTTGCCCTTGAAGAGCTGCAAGAGGGGAGTGACCCCATCAGCCCATTTCCCCACAGGGTTCCCTATGCTCCCTGGGATGTACAGAAGCTCCCGAGATGCTGCATGCCCTGCAAGACTGCCAGCCATACAGAGCATGACAGGGACACCACCAATACAATGCAGAGCACAGGCTCAAACATTGTGAAGGAGCCAGGACCACCCTTGTAAGCACACCTGACTTTCAAGCCTCCTCCACTGCCCCAGGCCAGCAGTGACTACAAGCTCACCATCTGACAGCCCTTAAAGCAGCCTTTTTGGGTACAAAGGGAAAAAGTATCTTCTCATCCCTAGAGTAATCTTCCCTCTCTGCTTCCCAGTTGCTGAGACTGCTGAGGGGAAAAGATCTCATCTGAGGGTAAAGAACCAGAAAAAAAAATCCCCCTCTTCCCCTCTTCTCATACATATTTTTTCAAAAGCTGCACTGCACTGCTGTGACTCTTCTGCCCAGGGCTCCTTTTCCCACATGGAAGGMGCTGGATTGTGCATTTGTACAGATGCATCAGAGCAAACTAAGTATAGTGTATTCCCTGAGATGGAAGCAACGCCCACACCCTTGCTCCTCTGCAGTGCAACAGCCGAAAATAAAGAGGATTAAATAAAAAAAAAATTAAAGAAGGTTGTGGGTGGATTTAGGGCTCAGAGTGAGGGGGAGAAACAGAGCTGACTGGAGGCAGGGTTCATGGGAACAGGCACTGAGCTGCTTGCCCTTGTGGGGTGACATGGATGTGCCCAGTGAGCCCTGTGCTGTGCCAGCCCTGTGCTCTCCCTGTGCTGCTGACCCAAACCCTGTCCCATCAGCTGCCAGGTGTGAGAACTAACTCCCATCTCTTGCATCCAGCAATGTCTGCACTTGCTGAGCACCTGTTTGTGCTTGCCAAAGGCTGTGTCATTATGGAGATGGCTTGTGTAAGAGGGAAAATACACCGGCTTCCCTGTCTCTCCTGCTCTGCTTGGCTTCCTGTGTCTGTTATAGGACCTGGGGGTACAGGTGCCCATGGCAATAGGGGTGGGGGATCAAGGGCTGTTTGATGGGCAGTAACAACCTACCTGCACACCCAGGATGCCAAAGATGATGAAGAAAGCACAGCAGATGAGGACAATGTTTCCTATGGGCTTGAGGGAAGAAATTAGTGTCTCCACCACCAGCTTCAGGCCAGGGGCTCGACTGATGACTCTGGAAGGGAAGGAAGGGGAAGGGTGACAGAGGGACAGGGCAGGGGTAATTGGCCTATGTTAAGTATTTTCAGGAACAGCAGACCCCTGTCTCCCTGAGCAGTGACCCRTCAGTGGATGTCAGTCCCCTGTGATCAAAAAGCCTCTTCTCTCCCATGGGTTCACTGTTTGATGAGGTACCTCCAGCATCAGACCCATCTGGCTAAGGGGGACCTCCAAAGTGCCAGACACTTTGTCTGGCACAGCTGGATCTGACTCTGGGACAATCCCTGGGGACACTAGTGGGAAGAGGGGCCCRAGCAGGGCTCGGTGCGGTTCTGACCGGAGGGGACGTAGGGTGCGCAGCAACCGRAGCACTCGCAGCACCCCCAGGATTTTGGCACCGCCAGCAGAGGCCACTGAGACCACAATGTCTATGAGAGACACGAAGACCAAGAAGCCATCCAAGATGTTCCAACTGCTGCGGAGGTAAGCCTGATCCCCAAAATACAGGCCTAGAGAGACCACCTGGAAGAGAGGGGAGAGAAGACGGAGTGAAATGGCTCCTTTCCACGTTACCTAGCACAGTGCAACTGTGGAGAGAAYGGGAGGAGGGGGAACAGTTATCAACTCCTCATGACACTGAAGTGTCATCTCATAATCTCTTCCTTTCACCTGAATGCCTGTGAAGGAAAATATCTTTTTTTCTCCTTCCCTGAGTAACATGACACTGTAGGGGACACACAGGAGACCTTTCCCTGCCACACCAGAGACTTAGGGCAAATCTCCCAGTTCAGAGATGACCTGGGAGGTAAAGTCAGGCACCAAAATCCACACTTCAGCTCTTAAAGGGGTAGTTTGTTTGTCAGCAGTTCACAAAARCAGCGGGTGCTACAGAAATCGGTGGCCATGTGGAGATCTTAATACCCTGCAAATTGCAGTCAAAATTCAGATATGAATCTTAGGGGGTTAGCTTCTGGGATTTCTTCCCAGTTGCAAGAAGGGAATAACAATGTTTTCTGATTGTTGAGTAGYATTTTGACCTCTATTGAATAATTATCTCAACTGAGAGCATGTCATYAATACTGTAATTAATATTGTAATGTCCCCCATTCTTGCTTCCAGAAAAAGGAATGGACTTTTGACATCATTACTAAATCTATACTTGAATACCAGCTATCTTTCATGAATACTACAATCCAACTGAATCTAATGCCTAGGATAAACATTGCCTCTATGCCTCACAAGACAGGATTCAACCCCAAGCAGTATCTGCCTTTACAAAGGGAGAAGGAAGAACTGGCACACTGAAAAGATAGATAGATTTTAAAAGGGTGTTGAGCAAACATGAACTGTGTTTRACACTGGAAAAAAGCTCTGAGCTGTTCATCTCGAGTAACTTACCTTCAGTGTCATCTCAGCTACAAAGATTGCTGTGAAAATGTAGTTGGACACAGTGAGAAAGATTCTTTCCTAGAAAAAAAATAAACAAAACAAAAAACAAACAAACACACACACAGAAAAAAAAAAAACAAAACAGAGAGAAAGACCTTAAAGGTATTTTGACTACTTCTTGTTACTCTATCAGGCACTTCTGATGATCCTGACATTTTTGCATTCCTGGAAGGGTCTGAAAGTTGATAGAATAAGGGAAGTGTCCTTGGCAGAGGTCAGTGCTAGGCAGCTTTCAGCCCATACATGACCTGGCTGGGACAGGATCCTATGCAGCTCTGCCAGAGCACAGCAAATGGGATTTTTTTACATCCTGCAAATCCAGTTTCAAGGCACTCTCTGCCCTGTTCTGTCAGTGCTGCTCAGTCCTGACCTGCTGCGCTGACCTGGGACTCCTTCCCAAAGAGCTGCTGAGCATAGACCATAGATTGTGTCCAAGCRCAGCAGAGTCAGGGAGTCAGCTAAGGCAGACAAGCAGAAAAAGTAATTACACTTGCCAGCTTGAGCCACCTCCAAGAAAGCTCAAGAGCAGCATACATGAATGACGGTGTGCCATTCTTACAGCGTTCTATCTTTCAGTTCCTTTTCTCTTTTGCCATTCATCTCTTATTTGCAGGTTCCTTGAGGAGACTCTTACCTTCCAAGACAGAAGGAACTAGGGTTTCTGTTTATAAAGTGGGTTGCCCAATTATAAGACCCCGCAGGGGAAGCACACACTTATGTCAATTAGTAATATTTGGGTATTCAATAGATGAGTCGGACCTGGTGTTTAATGCTGAAGTTATTCCAGAGATCATCCCAGTACCAGAAACAGTTGAGAATTATTGTTAAAGGTTGTGCTAAAAAGTGGGTGTTGGTGCTCACCGTGCTTCTGTGTTCAATCTGGGGTCTTTCCAGGGCAATGGTGATGCAGTTCAGGAAGATGAAGGCCAGCACCACATGGTCAAAGAGCTTGTGAGCAATGACAGTTTGGCAGAGGAGGCGAAACCTGCAAGAGAGTTCCAGTAGGCACCTGTGCCTTAGGCAGAATGGATTTAGGAGCTATGAGGACAGAGTACTAAGGCTTCTGGCCAAAACTGGGCTCTGACAGAGCAGCTTTCCTATCTTTGACACTGATATCCCTCAAAATGGCAATAGCCCAGGGTGGCACATGGTCACACAGGAAGCATGGAGTAAAGCAAGAAGCTGAACCTCCATCCACTTCCCCAGTGYCAGAGTGGTTTCCTAATCAAGAGACCCTGTGCTCTTCTGCTGCCTTGTAAACAAGAGGCTGAGTTGTAGATTTCCTCCCAAACTCACACTTTGTACCAGCCCACATGCTGACAGCTCAGGAGAGCCAGGGAGGTTGGCAGTCACGGGGACCACACCTCAGAAAGACACTGTGTACATTAACATAGGTGTCACACAGCAAAAAGCTCTCCCTTGTCACCTGTGATGAAAGCCCTTTCTTTTCAAGGGGCGACACACATGGGTGAGAATATTGTTGACTGAGATACACAGGCATTTTCTCCTGGCGAGAAGATCTCTTTAACAGGAAGAATTTAACCCAAATTTCCCTTTTTAGGCAAGAAGAATTCTAACTTTGAAAGGTGTCATGTAACTGCTGGTAAGTTGGCACTGGGACCTGTAAACTAAATGAAGATGCCATTCTGGTACCAGGGGAGGAAAGATCAGTATTATGGAGCCATCAATAATACATTCTTTATCCTCTTTGTGTTAAAATTAGTATTCCCTGCCTTGCTTTGCTATAAATATTTATGATTACACAAAATGAAAATGGGATGCTCCAAAGAGAGGGAAGATCACTATAGCTATTTAGGATGCTCAACTTTCCTTTCATTAGTAGAAGCTAGGAAAAGAAATGTCATTTGGCTGTAGGAGGGACATTGGAGGAGAAAACACACATTTTTAGCTGGTAGGTTTAAAATTGCAACCTAACATCAGGGGACCTGGCCAGCAGAGCAACAAAATCTGCCCCATCTTCTCAACCCCCTCATGGCAAAAACTGCACAAACCTGTTCTGTGGAGAGAAGAGATATATGGACCAGTCTTCCCGTAACTCACACCAGTCTGGCTTATAGACCTCCATCATCTTCCGGATGCGAAAGCACAGGCTCTGCAGGGACAMAGCAGAAGTAAAGTCACTTGTTCCCTTCCCACTTCTCTGAGAGGGACATTCTTCCTTTGACATCTGACCCAAATCCACCACTACCTGCRTTTCTTTCAGCCCCTGATGGAGGAAATCAACTCAAAGGCAACAAGTCGGTGAAAAGAAGGTAGAAGCTGCTTTGCCAGGGCATTTTTACCTCTTGGCACCTGGTCTCCTCCCTGAATCACGACAAATAAWACTGTTGGCATCCCTTCTAGAGTAGGATATTGCCCATGATGCCTTCTTAGATGTGTTGGAGGGACTGTGTTACCTGAGGAAAATGTTTCCTCCCTATCTCAGCTAAATGAGAACCCAGGACAAAAAGGCCTTCTGCTGGCACTTGGGCTTGGAATTTCATAGAGACATATATGTCAGTTCAAAATTCTACTGACCCGAACTCCACTTTTTCCACCCTCTGATCTGCTCATATATTGCTGTCCCATAGGCTGATACCACAAAACCCACTTGTCTTGTCTGTGGTGACTGTGCTTCCTGCTCTGGTCTGCTGATGTTCCCCATGGAAAGCTCTCCCTGTTACAAAGCCTGACCTCTCCGGTCCTGTAGAAATCACTGTCTGCACTGCTCTGAAATCACAGTCGCTGAATAACCACATGCACGTCTCACATTTGCCTTCCTCCCACCATCCATCTTACAGGCAGGCTGACACTGGTTTGGGCTTGGAAATGCACAGTGCTGTACCTAGAAGRTCCAGTCTGCATTCAGTGCTGTCCTTCAGCTTTCCTAATGCACCTTTGCAAGCTTTCCCATCCAACCGCAAGAAGACTGAACTTTGAGGATGGATTTGGGTTTCCCAGAGCACTGTGGTGTAACTCCGGGTTCCTTCACCAAGTACTCACATAATCTATCTCTTCATCATCCTCTCCCCGTTCTTTGTGGTTATTCATCTTTGGGAAGATCTCTTTGACAATACTGGGCATTTTGCCATTGCAGTCTGGATGTTCGCTGGCCCCAGGCGGTGCTCCCAGCCTATGGGTCATTTTGTGGCTGGAAGGGACTGAGGCCAATTCCACCAGGTCACAGGAGCCTTTGTTATCCAGAGAGAGTGTCCGGCGGTGATGAAACACCCTTCCTGTCCCATCTGGCTCCCCATCTGGTGCCTTGTGCGTTTCCCCAGACAGGAGGGACTCATGCTCAGCTGAGGGAGGTTTGTGTTTCAGGCTGTGTCCCCGGGCCAGGCTGTTCCAGCTGGAGCGACGGCTCCCCCAGGCTCCACTGCGGCTCCAGGCACCATAGTGGGAACTGCGAGAGCTGGACTGTAAGAGAGCCGAATGGGGACTCAGTGATTCMGGGCACAAGAAGGGAGCATGTGACCCTCTTTCAGATCACAGATTTCTCCCTGGGCCCCTAAGACAGAAGGCTGCCATTTATCAGATGTTGAGCAAGTTGAATGGTGAGAATTTAGCAGCAATCTCTGTAAATCTGACAATAAATTGATAATGAGTKAGCAATGGTGTTGGCCATGATTACTTTATAGCCCCATCTGTGTGCAAAGCACTTTCAGGGAAGGCAAGTGATAAAGCTAAAGGCAAGGTGTCTGATATTGTTACTAACACCAGCACAGAGCAAGAGTAACACTCTCAAAAAATCTGAAAAGGCACCTTTTCACACTGCCCTGAGGTTAAGGATAACACAAGGTACAGGGTGATTGATCATCAGACACACCATCTTTGAGTATAGTCTCAGTAAAAGAAAGAAATGAGAAAAACAGGCTTGTAGGTTACAGTCTAGTCCAACCACATCAGCAATTTGCTATGTWTTACGTGGCTTCTAGCACTCCCTGTAAGGAAATAACAGAGGCATGAGCCCATTAAGCACGAGGCACTCCCCAGAGCTGTGCATGCCAGGGGGCAGAAAGCCCAGGAGCTGATGCTACAAGGTGGACAGATCTGAGATGCACCAGTTAGACAATCTGCAATGCTTGGGAAAGTGCTATGGGCAGCAGGATGGGGAATTACAAAGCAAGACTTTTCACTGTTACAAAAGTTTCCAGAAAACACATCTGTAATGGGATTTGGTTGTTCTGGCACCACCTAGACTGTCCTATGCCATTAATTCAAGGCACCATTTTGTGTCTTTTACTCAAAACAAGGAAAAAGCAAGGGGAAAAAACATGTTTGACTGTAAGAGGGAGACTTTCTTGGTTTTCTCCCTCTCCCACACTCAAAGAAATAAAGATGTAGAGATATAGAGATATAGAGACAGATAGATAGATAGATAGACAGAGAGATAGAGAATGGAATCCCAGACTCAAACCAATACAGATAACTAACCCGAAAATAGACTTCAACATCTGGAAATTTAGATAAATAATTGTGAACTGATCTGGATTCTAAAGACAGGCAATGCAGTTATATTAGAAGCCTACAGCAGCAGTGCAATCCTCCACAGCAATTCCCAGATGATGGCAGAAAGAAAACAAAGTGTTTGGCCTTCCAAACTGGGATATGGCACACATTTTTAYTCCCTCACTCACCAAGGACCGCTGGTCATAAGTCATTCTCCCCAGGGACATGACACTGCTCTTCCGGGAGCCAACAGCAACATGGACCTGGTCAAGTTGCAGTGAGTTGCGTGAAGAGTTGCTGACCCCCCCAGCAGCCACCGGTGGGTTGGAAGAAGGCAAGGTTGGGTCCAAGTGCCCATTAGGTGTCACAGGAATAGCACAGAGTTTGGGATCTGGGGGGAAGATGCAGAAAAAAGAATGAGAAAAGAAGAAKGGGGGTTCCTCGCTATCCAGTGGCTGCTTTGATGCCTAAGCAGTTTAGCATGTTAACAGCATCTAACAGATTATTAGCCTTTTAGCATCAATCAACATCAATTCCTCTGATTTAGGGAGCTATGACAAATGCAGTGCAAACTGGAAAGCCTTTAAAGTAATTTCCTCAGTCTCCAAAAATGACCACATCTTTCCTTGGGGACAGACAGACAAGCAGAGTGGTGGCAAGGCAGCCTCACACTGACAGGCAGAGGACAAAGCTGAACGAAGGATGAGAGTGTTCTTCTGCATGCTAAKAGCAGACACCAGCATCTTCAGGTCTGAACAAATTCCACCAGCTGTCAGACTGGCTACTTAAAGCAGTTAGGCTGAAACACTGAGCAAGAGACTAAGGTGTAGGGATAGCCACAGCCATCCATGTACTGTGGGCACTTCAAAACTCCTGTAATCACACTGCACACAAAAACTGCATCCCAGTCTATCCTACTACACTGCAATTCTTAAAATGACTGATCATTGACCTTTAAGATCCAGGAACTTTTGAGGGAAAAGTTAGGTCCTGTGGATGACCATCAGCATTTTGTGAGATGCATGGAGTGTATTGGATTTTAATGCCTGAAAGGACTGGAGCAATCATTTTTGTTTGACTTATTGCATAGTGAAGGTCACCTATCTGTGTCTGCATGACACAGACAACCATGAGTGCACCAACATCTCTAACCTCTTCCTCTTAGGGAGCTTACATCCTAGGGATTTGGCTGCCTACATTCAGTGTAAGCTCTGATATGGTGGAGCCCATGTAACTCAGGAAACTGTTTAGAAAAGAGCTAAGTTGCAGAGAATTGTGACAAGCCAATAACTGGAGCCACTGCTCCCTGCTGTGGGAGCTGCATTTAAKCTCAGAAATGTGCCTGCGCTGCTGTCTGAGTTGCGCTATGAGTATGCTTGTGCCTTTCCTTGCATCTTGCATCCTGACCTTGTCTTGCTGACAGGACTCCTTGGCTTGACCTCAGACCTGCCTCACCACTGTGACTTGCAGCAGTGATCACTGAACCACTGTCAGACCCTTACAGGTGTCAGTGGACCTGCTCTCCTCACCTTGTGTACAAAAGTGCAGGGCGACCCCTTTCCCTCCTCCCTGGCTCCCTGTCCCCTTCAACTTCCAGYTCACCAGCCAGCAAGAAGCTCTTGCTTCTCCCTGCCATCAAATCCTGTTTGAAGTATAACACCTCTTGAAGAAAGAGTTCCAGTCGTTGAGGGAAGACTTTGAGGGATGGAGACCTTACCGGGCAGTTTGTACTCAGRTTGTTCCAACTATTAATTATCTCTTCTTGAAAACATATGGCATTTTTTCAGCCTAAATTTGCCTAGCTTGAGCTTCAAACCTTTACCATCTCATTATGCCTTTTTTTCCTGCTCAATTAAAGAGCTATCTACCATCACAAATCCGTCCTTATGGTCTACAGCTACAGAGAGATTGATCAAGTAACTTTTCTGATTTCTCTAAGCTTCATTAGTCTCTCACTAAGAGGCAAGGCTTCCACACTTGCCTGAGTCCTTTTTACTGTCATGGTATCCCCTCTCCAAATGTGGGTCTCAGATGTGGACACTGTTCCTGAAGTGGTGACCCTGAAGATAAGCAGGGATAGCCTCAACCTCTCACTTCCAGTTGCTGTTGTGGAGGTCATTCAAGACTCTTCCACTTAGCTACCACATCCCTCAGGATGCCGATGTCTCTGTTTTTCCACAAATAACACCACAAACTGGCATAAAGTTCAAAATAAAAACTGGCAAGTTCTTGGAGGCAGAATCTGCTTTTAGATTCTGCAGAATCTGCTTTTAGATTTCTTACCAAATAGCATTAGGACACAAACAAATAACTCTTTTGAGCTATTGTACCTGAGCCTTCCTGGACCTCTTGGAACTGATCGAACTCCTCCATGTTTGAAGAACTCTGATCTTCATCTGAATATGACCGGTTGGCATCACCCTGGAACACACAAATTTAGAAGTTGGGAGCTCAAACTGAAATTACCATTTGTTTTTCTCTTTCATTTCTGGAACAACTGGCAGTCAGGCATCCAGTGTGATCACTGGGAAGAATCTTTTGGGATGGCTGATACACTGCATTTCTGCTTTTGAATAGGTGAAGGACTCACCCTAAGGTAGGTTCTGCTGTGTTACACAGAACAGAAATTGTGAATCCTCTTCCACAGAACCTGCCTCTTTCCTTGTAAGGATTAACACTGTTCTTTTTCCTTTTGTTTAATTGAAGACTACCCTAACAAATGTCATTTCATGAGTGGAATGAAAGAGGGGTGATACTTTTTAAGTCCTCCAGTCCTGTATCCTCAAAGAGTCACAAAGGTTCCCTTTTTAGTACCTCTATTCTTCCTCCTGATGAAGCCTTGGTGGCAACTCACCTCAGCCTGGAACCCCTCCACRAGAATGGCCACCAGCAGATTGAAGAGTACATAATTGCCAAATGTCATGAGAGCCACAAAGTAGAGGGAAGCCCACGGCGAGGTTGAGGCCATGCCATTATAGAGTACAACATTCCAATCCTCCTGGGTTAGGATCTGTGACCAGGAAGAGAGGTCAGATAAATGTGAAGGAAGAATATTAAGGGGACTCCCAGAAAAAGGACATTCCAATACACATCAGGACAGGCCAGAGCTCTGAAATTCTCCATAACCATACACCCACTGTCACCGTCCAGCTGTGGCACTGCACCAAAAACCTCAACTGAGTAAGAATAAACAGGAGCAACCATTAGGGTAGTCATGTGCTGAAGTGAAAGTGTTGAACTTGGCAGTTGCCCCAACAGGAGTGACCTTTGCACACTGTCTCCGAGGGAGGAAGGAGCTCCCCTCTTTGAGATATACACCAGTGATTTGGCTCCAATTTGCAATTGTTCTTCCTCCCAACATTACACAAAAGACTCTTTTACGTAGCCTTTGTACTGCCAGGAGTCAGTGCAGTGCTCCTCAATGAGGAAAAGGCATCTCCTGATCCTCTTTGCTCTGCCCTGGCCCACCCATGGAGAGCAAAGTTGGGCTCACCTGGAAGACAGTGACGATAGCCCACAGCAGGGAGTCAAAATTCTTCCGGTCAGGAACTGTATCTCCTGTGTCTGTCCTGAGGCTGAACTTGCAACCAAAGATGTGCATTCCTAGGATGCTTTGGAATAAGATGATGTCAAATATAAATACCTCTGGCATCAGAGTAATTCTCTTCTCCTCCTGAAAATCTAATGCAACATCACAGCATCAAGGGGTACAACAACAGTCACACCACTGGGACCTATCTGTGAAGAAGGAGCTACATATTGCAACSCTGTAGGTCACCAAAAAATTTCCTTTCCATCTGTGCTGACTCAGAGCTCGTGTATTCCCTCCAACCTGTCATTCAGATCTGTTCTCTCTATTGTTTGCTCTCATATTTCTTCATCTTGCTATCAGGGCATCCATGGCATACAAAAACTTTCTTAGTTGCTTCCCACTGCCCTTCTGCCAGAGTCAGCCTCCAGACTGAACTATTCCTGTAGCTAGTCCTGATTACCAGACTTCACCTATCCTGCAATGGGACATTATGCTCAATGTCTGCATTTGCTGGCAGTATTTCACCACCCCATTCAGGCCAAAATCCTCAGCTGCTGAACCCAATTTAAGGCAGAAGTGAGTTCAGCCCTTATGAAAATATTTGTCAGTGCTGCCTCAGCCTAGAGCAATGAGCAAGATGAATTATGCAATCATGCTCTGAAGCTGCTGTCCCCATGAGCCATGCAGAGCCACTCCAGAACACTGGAGTGAGCCGACTGCCTCCTCACCTGAATATGAAGATGAAGAGCATAAGGAGCATGCAGAAGGTGGCTACGTTGTCCATAGTCTTCATCAGCACCACAAGCTGGCGGCGCAGCGCGGGCATGAAACGCACCAGCTTCAGCACCCGGAGGAGTCGGAACGTCCTCAGCACCGAGAGGCCCCCGTCTGCCTGGCCAATGATCTCCCAGATGCTGCGGTCCAGAGAGGCACAGGGAGTACCAGGGACAAAACAAAGGACAAGTGAACATAAACAAGAAAGCAAGCAACAACAATGCTAAGGTTTCACCTCAGCATTGGCAGTAAAAAGGGGTGAGAGAGTAAATCTGTCTGAGCAAGACAGAASTGTGTACTAGAGGCTTATCCCAATGTGTTGAAAGCTGCATATATGCCTTAAGAACATGATTGTGGCACTGCATGTTGCAGCAATGAGGAAAGGATTGCAGCATTAAATTCCAGCAAGACAAGTTCTTCTATCACAGTTTAAACCTTTGCAACATCTTCAATTTGTGCATTTTCAAAATATTTCACAGCTAATATTTGTTGTGAACTTAACAAGACAGTTGTAATTGCCTCCATTCTACAGAGGATAGAACTGAGGGGACGAAATGCTGTGTGGCTTGCACAGCACCAACACCAAGTATTGGGAAAAGACATCTTGGTATCCCAAACTTTGGCTTGTGCTTCAGCTCAGCTCCTCCTAGTATCACTACTAAATACTTTTTGAAAATGTGTGGAAGAGCTGTGGCACTTTTTTCTATGTGTATTTCAGTTGATCCCCAAGGCCCTTGTCACCTGATGATGACGATGATACTGTCAAAGATGTTGTAGGGATTGCGAAGGTAATCAAAGAGACCGAACGCAGCAAGTTTCAGGATCATCTCCAGGGAAAACATGCTTGTAAAGACAACATTGCTGATCTCCAAGATGTTGGTCAATTCCTCTGGCTAGAGAGAATGCAAATACAGAGAGTCAGAACTCAAAGAGCCCTGAAATTATGGGAAATAGAGCATTACCCTTCCCAGGGAACAGGGTTTGTAAGGAGCTGCAAACTCCCATGGGCGAGACTACCAGCACTTGCACTCCAATYCCTTTGCAGATTTGCTACCTTTATCACAGATTATACCCCTAAGAATTTTTTTCACACAGCCAGGGGTGACCAAACACCTCCTATATCCTACTCCACATCCCATTCCCCTGGCTAAGGGCTGTTTTATTTCATGCAAAGAACTTCAGTATTTTTTGAAGGAGAGCAAGAGTGGCTGATTTGCTGTCAAACTCTACTTTCAAGAATTTCTCCCTCTGAGGTTTCCTCAGGTAGCTGGGATTTATTTCCTGAAATTTCATTTATGAAAATTTTTCCTGAAATTTCATTTCTGGAAATGAAAACATTTAAATGACAAAAAAACAGTTCCCCATCTTCCTCTAAACCTCACTGCACTAATTTGCCCCTTTCCCCTCTATTTCTTCACTTCCCCATTTTTCTCTCTGCCYTTCCCCACCAAATCCTTGGTATGCATTTGTTAACTGGCCTTGCTCCATCAGTCTTATGCCCCTATCCTCAGAGTGGTCTCAATAACTACCCAAGTAAATATCAAACTAGGCAAGACACCGGCAAGGAGGCCCACRCTGCTAAAACTTCCCTGTAAGGGACAGGGAGAGCAGGACAGGGTGAAGAATAGAGAAAAATGGACAGCAAGAGGAGAAAGGCAAGTGCACAAGGTGAAATTCTGAGAATGATGCAAGATGAAAAACCCAAGAATGACACAAGATAAAAAATAAAAAAGTTACATCTTCCTTTGCATTGGTCTGAGCTATGCCTGGCCACCAAGCTACTCTTTTAAGCATCAGTAACATGGATGGGAACAAGAAGGCTGCAAAAGCCTGTTGTAGTGGGCAAGAGAAGACAGACATTCCTGGCACTGCAGAAATGAAAATGTGAGTCCCTGAAGGTCAGAGCCAATATTTTTACCACTAAATCAATATTAGTGCCCGCCAGGAWGGGTGTCATGGTCTCTCCCCATGGTCTGCAAAACTGTTTTGCTGAAGGTGGCCTTTGCATTGGCCATGCCTGTTATTTATTCAGCTGGTGGAAAGGAAAGTGAGGGAGGAATGCAGTTCTGGTTCTGGCTTTCTGCCTGAAGCTGGGGGCTGCTTTAACCCCTGCTCTGAGGCCCCCAGGGGCCAGATCCTCCCAGGTGAACAAATGAACTGGAAATTGCTCCTCACATGGCTGACTTCTCATGCCCTTTGTTAATCTCTTGCATTTCTCACTGCAGCTTTTTATGAAAATTGTCCATATCTTTAAAATAAAAACGAGGAGATGGATCAATTTCCATCCATAGTTACATCAGAATAGCAAAACCACCCTGAAAATGATGGAGAAAAGAGGGGAGATTAAAGAGAAGAGAGGGAAGGAGTAAGTAAGCACATGAGAAGAGAGAGATGAAGATCACCTCACCAAGACCCAGCAGTAACAGTTGCTGAGAACATGAGGTCTATATGTTAAACTAAGATGCCCATTTCAGTCTGAATCAAACCTTTATGTCTGTGAAAATGAGCAACRCAAAAAAGCAACAGGTTACGATGGTGGATTATCCTCCCCTGGCTTTCCATTCTCTCTTGTGCTCTTGTAGGGAGCAAGTGATTGAAAAACCATGCTTGCATCTTGCTTGTGGAAAAGATCACCTGTTCTCCTGTCTCTGCTTGACATCTGTTTCTCTTCCCAAGCCTCACCTGTTAATCTGTTTCTAATGGGCCACCAATCAGCCCAGCAAAGCATCCTTGCTAGAGAGAGGGGCAGGGAAAACTGAGAAGAGAAAGAAAGAAAAGATGGGCAAAGAGAAAAGCAGAAAAAGAGAAATTAAAAAACAAAGCTAAAAAAACATTAAAATAAACTCACTAGCACCCTAGCACCTCACAAATTCTACGATAAATAGAGAATGAAAGATTTGTTTYAAATAATGCTGTAAAGAAGTAAATGCTGGGAAACTGTAAATTGGAGCATCCACAAGTAAAGAATTGTACTGAAGGTTACTTTAGTCCAAGAAAAACCAAGGTACACCAGAAACCTTCCCACAAGCAGTCTCTTCACATTGCCAAGAGAAGACAAACTGATTTACCCATTGCATTAGAAGTGAACATAACTGAGGGAGCTAAGTATTGGGGTAAGGAGGGTGGCTTGAAGGGGCAGAGGTCCCAAGGGGCAAAGTATGCCCAGAGCCACTGTTTTAACTGGAATGGTTAACCCACCCTGTGTATGGACCTTTTTCCCAATCCAGGAAATTATCTGATTCACATCTTTGTGGAATAAAGTCCTTAACTCTAACAATGTAGATCAAAAACTGAGAGTAAAATATATCATTCAGATTTACTTCAGAACTCCTGGCCAGTGATCAGAAACTAGAACTGGGGCAATAGAGGGCAGCAGCTCAGCTTTTTTCTCCCTTTCAGTTTTTTACTAACTTCGGAGCTCTTTTGCCAGATTAGACTGAAAATACAATTAGTCCATTATCTGGCAGCAGATGGAAACTCCTGCACCAYAGAAAAGGTTAAGAAGATGCAGATCACCTTGACGCCCATGCAGGAAATGCTTCCTCTAACAAGGAGTAAATTTGCAACTGCCTAGAAACTGAAGAGTAATTCATGTGACCTATGCAGACCAGTCCTACTGAACCTGCATGTCACTGCCTCTGTGATAAGAACATGAGAAAGAAATATTCCATAAAGTGGTCTCTCCAGCCTATTTTTACCATTTCCAAGTCACTTGACAATAATTAGAAAAGCCAAAAAATCAGATATGGAACATATCAACTAGCTTTTATTTAAGGCTGATCATCACCCCACAACTGCAGGATTTCATGACTATTATACTCCAGTTCTACAAGGCTGAAATAACGTGGTTTCATCTACCACCCCAGGGAGACAGTTCATCATTTACTAAATGTCAGTATGATGAGCTGGCTTGGACATTTGCTGAACGTTTTTGACAAGGAGCAAATAGTAAAAAGAGAAGCAATAACTGTAAAATATGAACTTGTGAATGCAATAAATGCTGGTATAAAGTGGAAATCACACAGGCTAAAGGATATGAAAGTACTAATCCACATGGTGGGTCTAGTTAGGAAACAGGAGATCACCATCTGATCCGCACAGACAGACCTCATAAAATATTGAACTGATAGGAGGAAAACTGTAAGTAGATACTGGACAAGATAAACCAAGTTGCTCAGCAGTTGTCTAAAATGGCTGCTAATGGCAGAGAGGCTTGTGTCCAACGGGCCGTTCAAGAAATACAGGATGAGAAAGGCAGCCTGGGACATTCAGCTGGGACCAGCTTTTCATCCTTATGCTGAATAAGGGAGAAAAGTCAGCAGCACCAGACACACTGTGAATATTAAGGAAAAAAGTAAGCCTCTTAAAAGGATTCTTCTGGACAGCCACAAGAATCTAATATTTTCTACACTGGATTTTAAAAATAGACACTTCCAAATAGAGGCAGATCTGAAAAACTGCAAAAACTATTTCAGGCAGGACAAAGCTTGAAATGATAGGGTTGGGCTTATGCAATGTCTCAGCAATATCTGAAGGCCTAATATTGAGAATATTACATGGTATATTACACACTGATGGATTTGAATAAAGTAGCTTTTTATAAATGATATCTTGTTACAAGATCATGGATTAAAAATGACTTATAGAAGTGCAGTTTCTCCCAGAATTAGTTGATTTCCTTCACAAGAAATATATATGCAGATGGAAACTACCTTGGCCACACAATCAGGACACCACAGGACAGGACAGGACAAAAGAYTGGATGTATAGGCTAAACGAAGCCAAATTCCAAGGTGATTTGAATATGAGTAAAGTTATTTGAGTTGCTAAGGTTAAGTCTTCTGGAAGAAAAACATCATGAATATTAAGCCCCTGAATTGTAACAAACAGTTTGAATTCATGTTTTTCTGTCTGTTGGTCAAGACTAGGAAACTGAAGGTGGCACTCATGCCTGTGCTCTGTCCCTTGGGTTCCTGTATTTACGAGCCTGAGACTAGTGCCTCACTCCTGTAGTCCCTCTCACCCCTTAAGGTGATGGTTATGGGTGCTTTGGTCAGCTCGCCCATGAATGGCCTGTGAAAAAGGGGAGCAGCAAGGAGCTGACACACAGCCATGAGCTGCCCAGCCAGGTATGTCCCAGAGACTGGCTGGGATTGTGATCTCCCATGGACCAGAAAATAAAGGCTCAAGAGGTCTCTGCGCACATCAGCTCTGGGTCAGAAGACATCCGTAGGATGAAGTAGCTGAAGCAACAGAAGCTTCTTCAGTCATAGGGTGGTGTGACCCTGCAAATCACAGACCTTGGTGGGTAGAGAGGCTWTGCTGGATTTTGTTCTGTGAAAATTTGTGTTTCTGGGAGGAAAGACAAAAGGAAGGAGGGAAACGTAGGCAATGAAGCACCAGCCTGAGCTGTACTGATGGCATGGTTTGAGAAAAACT
Source organism: Malurus melanocephalus (assembly GCF_030028575.1). NCBI lineage: Eukaryota > Metazoa > Chordata > Aves > Passeriformes > Maluridae > Malurus > Malurus melanocephalus. Next base: position 3,237,570 of record NW_026623249.1, on the reverse strand, counting down.
GAAGGAAGACAAAGGGAAATACAAATGTCTGAGTGCTTCTGAGTTAACTGCTGTCTGAAAAGAACCTGAAATTCATGGTACGGCCTGAATATGTTTTAGTCTTGTGCTAGGAACGCAGAATTCAGTACACGATTTGAATAAACAGGCTGCACCATATTTTTCAGTTATGATCAGTTTGGCTGACATCTCTTCTGGTAGAAACAGCATGCAGGGTCATAAGCTTTTCTTAGTTACTTGTGGACGAGAAGTGATAGCAGAATTTTAAGGACTGTCATTAAGAATCTGCTACTGGAAACCCCAAAGCTGCAGAGGCAGATCCTGCTCTGCTCCAGGCTGTACAAACACAGCAGAGGCATCCTAGAAGGGCTTAAATCTGCACATACAATAGCCAGAATATGAGAGTGAATTCTCTACCTCYGGCTCAAGTATTCTTCTGTTAAACTATTACTCACGCTGTGTCCATTAAACCAGGATGAACAATGGCTCTCCCTGCTTGGTGATCACATCTTTAAAATATCAGTGGGCAGTTTCCAAATTGTCCTGGGCTCCAGCCCTTAGTCATCTCTCTACTAGGTAATAAATACATTGCTCTTTTTTATCTATTTCCATGAGTCAACCCCTCCAGCCTCTTYTTCATTCTTTCCTCCTCTGAGCTCCTGTCAGTATTTTTCTGGTACTGAAGCATCCAGCGCAGTTTTGCATTCTCGGATCAAATTAAGGTTTCACAGCCTTGTATCAGAAACTAGTTAAGCTTTGAAAACTGATTTGAAGCTCAATACGTGGGTGGGATCCAGACATCTGAGGCTTCAAATACTGGCTTAGATACTGTGTTGTCTCAAACCAGGAATTTAAGATACACTGGGTCTCAAGACATCTCCATCGTGATAGAGCATGATGTGCTCTATCTGAGTGCCTTGCTTGAACCAGGCTCGCTGCCTGTCTCTTTGCTGCCTGAGACTGTATTCGGGACTAAACTTCACCTTGGCTCCAGAGCTTCAATAGAGTCAGACCTCAGCAGTGCAGTGATACTTTGTTTKGTGATCTAGGCAGACACATGGAGTGAATCTTGGTCACATTCACACTGGCAGTGTAGACATGRGACATGGCTTTACACCATGGACTCTTTCAAGGCGAGGTGCAGCAGAGCTACTAGCCAGCAACACAGGTTCGAGGTCATGGGACTGCTTAAAATCCTCTGACACTGGCACTGCACATCACAGTGTAGATACAGCCTCTATTTCCCAGCTATAAAATAAGGGCTCACAATTCTTCTCCATCTCACAAGTCTGTCATTAGGATAAAGTGCACAGCTGACTCAGAGCTGCCTGCAAACTACTGGCGTGAAAGTCAAAGCTGCGCCCACACCTGCTGTTTGTGCCTGACCTATCACTTCTTACTCTCAGGGCAGAGGAAAGGCTCAAGCAGCCTAAGCCSCCAAAATGACTGGAGATTGGAGGTGGTGCCTTTCCTAGCCTTCTTGTATAGATAGAATGAGCTCAGACATCTCTTAATTAAGTTGGGAAGGCCAGCAAGCTGATGGATTTGAATTGAGATGCTGGTGAAGCGCCTGTGACATCCCCTGAGGGCACATTAAATTAACCAAATAGACTAAGGATTCAGTAAGCTAATGAAGAGAGAAATAAGTAAGAGAGATGAGAAAGATGGAAGAGATGAGGATGACAGAGAGAGAAGCAGACAGAAAGAGGAGACAGGACAAAAAGGAAAACCAGAGGGATGAATAGCCAGAGTAAAAGAGAAGCATTGAAAAGAGGTGAGAGGAAAATATATGGAGACACAAAAAGCGATTAAGTACAGGTACAAGGAAGAAAGAGACTCTGCAAGATCCTGAGGCTTTCTCCAAAATCATGCTGGGACCATCTGTGCTGCAGTCTGGGGTCCAAATTGCTCAATCTCTGCCTCCACCAAGTTGCATCAGCTGCTTAGCAAGGCATAACCCCCAGCAGGATCCAGCAGTCCATGCTGCCCACCTTGTGCCCTGTGGTGCTTTACCTGCTCGTGGTGCTCAATGCCCATGCTGATGGTGTTCACTAGGATTGCAATCATGATCCCACGGTTGAAATATTTGCTGTCCACGATCACTCGAAGCTTCACCCTCACTTCTCGCCACATGTCACTGCAGAGCTTCAGCCGTCCTCCTTCTTCCATCTCCTCCTCTTTCTCCAGTGCTGAGACACCCTGGTCCTCTTGGCTGCCCTCTSCCTCCCCTTCACTGGCTCCTCCACCCTCCTGGTCTGAGCCAGTGCTGTCCAGGACTGAGAGCCTTCTGGATGCTTCGTGCTCTGCCCTATGGCATCGGGGGCAGTTGGTGGGATCAGAAGTTGCTGTCACAGCGATGGGCTGGGCTAAGCCCTGAGGAGGGCAGCCAAGAGAATTGTGCTGCTGGCAAAGCCCTGGAAAGAGAAATGGTGATGCTTAAAGAAGGAGGCTTTGAAAAAGACATTCAAAGTGGAGGCATGTTTGACTTCCAGGTATTTAGAYAGGGTAACTGGGCTTTTTAGCTGTAAGGATAATTAAACACTGACACATCATCTCAAAGGCAGCAATAGAAGCTGTTGCCATTGGTAGCTCTATGCTGACAGGCTGTGTCTCCAAAAAACACGGTACTGTTCAGCTTGCCAGTGATTACACTCAACAGGGTTCATGCCCATCAGAGAAATGCTTATCTAATACAGAAATAATAGCTTGAGATTCACCAGCTTGTGTTAAGTGGGAACTGAGGGGAAAACAGTCACGAGGGTTGCTTTTGGCCTGAACTGCYACAAGTTGGGTCTGAGCACCCCAGGCTGAGCTGAACTCTCTAAATTAGACAAACTACATTAGCAAAGAATCTCAAGAAACCAGGAGAGGTACACCAGAACACTTCCTCCTGACAATCTGTGCTCTGAATCAGAACAGATTCCCTGACTTCAGTGGGAAAACTAAATTTGTGTTCCTCGATCCTCCATTTGGGCCTGGAAGATCAAATCAACACTGGAAGAAATGAAGCAATTAATTCATTAACACAGTGCATGAAGCCTGCAGAAACTTTTCTCCCAGCAAGTAAAAAAAATGAAAGTTTGAGTATGCAAGACCAGCTGAAGGAAAATACGCCTTTTTGCCTGTTAATGGGAGCTTAACTTAAGAAAGGTGTCAGCAGGCAGTTAATACTAACTCTATAAAACCATTTTTATAGTGACTTTTCCAGCCAGGAACACAATTTAAATGATATCCTGTGTCCAACTTTATGCAATAGCATGTGCTGCCATCAAGAGAAATTGTCTACGTTGTCCTTGCATATCAACCAGACTTGTTCAGCATCACTCCTTAGGTTCAGACGACACGTTATCGCCATTCTACTCCCTCTGCCTCTCTCTTGAGGTCCGGCAGCAAATCACTTTGGAAGGAGAGCTCTGGAGGACCCGCTGTGCCACCAGCTCCAATCCTTTGCCCCACTTTTTTATATCCCCTAATTATTCTCTCTCCCAAACTGCCACTCTCACATTCCCAGCTTTGCCCACGTGATCCTTACTGTAGTGCCTCTGGCTTTTCCTGTTGGCGCTGGGTTTGGCCTCGGCGGGCTCCACGTGGCCGTGGCGCCAGCTCTGCACGCTGTTGTACAGCCCCAGGGAGCGGCGCTTGGCTTTGCGCAGGATGTGGCAGACGTACTGGAAGATCTCCTCGTAGCAGTCTCCCGGCTCCATGTAGCTGGCCACGGTGCTGGACGACAGGTACCGGGCTCTTTGCTCCTGCATCAGCTGGTGCTCCCTCTGCTTGGTCTCCGAGAACTGTGTGGCGATGACCACCAGGCACAGGTTGATCATGAAGAAGGAGCCCACCTAGCAAGCAAAGGAGAAGAAGGGACTGATGTCAGCACRAGGAAGAACGTGTGGGAGGGCAACGTGACTGGAGGCAGACAGAGGAGTGGGGATGAGTCTGCATATGGAGAAGGGGTTTCAGAGAAAACCAGGAGAGCTTGGTTTTGAGACCTCACTCATCTTCATTTCCACACAGGATTTAAAGCTATGGACTGAAATTTGGGAAATAGGTCCAACTTTTGGCTGTTTTGATAGGCTTTGGGATCATTGGCAAATCACTTAGAAGTTACATACAAAGAGTTTGATGAAAACTGTATGTTTTCTTACTCTTTCCTTTGTGTTAAACAGAAGGTAGGAGACAGACAACCAGTTTGGTCGATTTTTCCTCTGCTTAATCATTCACTGCTGGAAAAATCATGCACTGCCATTTATAGCCTTCAACTCTTGGAAAAAATGTCAGTATTCTTGGATAATTTTAATGACATGCYAGCATACTTAGGTCACATTATTAATTTCTTTCATTTGCACCTTAATTCTCCATATAGGGAGATGGGACATTCCTGAAATGAGTGAGCTCTTGAAATTAAAAAGGAATTTACAAAAATGAATGACCTTTAGAAGGACACTGAGTAGTCTAGTAAAACAATGCTTCCTTGCTTATTTTCTATTTTTCTGATACCACACATACTATATTAGATCTTCTTTAACCTGTCCTCCGGCCTAGGTAGTCTTCTGATTTCAAGCACAAAAACTGTCAAAAATACATCTCCAATTTCTTAGAAAGAGCAAACAAAATGCCCAAGTTCTCCCTGTTCTCCATACAGAAGTCTAAATATCTACCAGACTCATTTTACAACATKCATGTTCCCTTTAAACCCCAGTTTTTCTGTTTATAAAATGGAGCCAGGATTTATTGGTGCTGACAGTTTTGGAGACAACTCTGTATTACATATCATGAAATTAGAGATTAATTTGCACTAGGAGATGTATCCATAGATAGCCAGCAATACGATGAGAATGTCATATATAAAAGGGCTGGTAACTATGTTCAAAAAAATTTTCAAAAGCTGTAATGCTTTGACCGGTGCCTATGTCCCATAGAGCTCTAAGTATCAAGAGGGCACTGATAAAATGCAGATAAACTCTGGAAAAGTACTGCTCTGAAGCAGACTCTGCACATGTACTGCTGTGAAACAGACTCTGTGGGGCAGCCCCGGGAGGAGGCTCAAGATTTCTGCTTCCCCTGGACCAGTGAGCATCTCTGCTAAGGGGCATCCTCGCCCCATTTTCTCCTGTATGAAGCCACACAGGACCCAGTCTCACCTCACTGTCTCTCCTTTGCAAGCAAAGAGCCTCTGACAGAGAGCAGGATTCAGTCCTGCCCTTGTCTTCACATGTGTCCTCTCCTGTAAAGACTTTCCAGCAAAGGGGACAGAGCACACAAACGTGATGATAACCTGACCCCAGTGCTCCTGAATGAAGAAGGGTTTAAAAGGGTTTATTTCAGCAACAGCCTCAGAGTTTGTTTTACCCATCCAAGCAGCCTTTCCCTCAGTTCATAGCCCTTACTGCCCCCCCGACCAGCTTGCCCTTCTGGGTGACCCTTTCTCTTGCACACAGGTGCCCACCTTTGTCCAGTATAGCAGGTGCCAGTATTCCAAAGGGAACATGTCTCTGCTAGTATTTCAAAAACCATTTGAAACGTGAAGCTCTTTMCAACCAGATTTAACATAAGGACAATAAAGTATCTCAAAATAAAGGGCTTTTTTTTTCCCTCCTTCTCTCAGCACTCTTCAAAGCTGTTCTGTTTCCCTTCATCACTGAATCCTTCTCTCTCCTTCCCCCATATTTCAGCCTATTTTTCCTTCAGCTTCTGCATGTGGACTTGAAAATTAAAATAATGCCTTGTTCAGATTCCATTGCCTTCACCAACATTTTCTCTAGTCTGTGATGTCTTGCATGTTTTATTTTAAATGATGAGAGCATGACTGGGAATCCAAAATCTTCTTCACTCTCCTCAGCAGCACGATACTTTCATGGGCTTTCCCTTTTGGTTATGTCCCTCAGCTGTCACTGAGTGAGGCAGGGCACAGACATGGACAGGAGCTGCATGAGCATTTCCAGAATGCTGCTTGGATCACCTCCTGCTGCTTTGCAACTTCTTGCAATACCTTCTTTCTAGGCCACAATCAGAAGAGCTAAAGGGCTGAGATGACCTCACTAGGACTGAACTGTCAGCCTAGGGTTAAACCTGGAGCGGGGTTCAGGTTCACATCACCGAGCCCTGTCCTCACAGGCACCGTTTGCTGCTACCTCCCACCCAATGAACAAAAAGGGCAGGTGTGAGAGGACTGGATATGGCAACTGCTCCCCAGTCCCTCCCGTTTTAGCTAGGAACATCAAACACCAAGCARATTAGCTTGGTTAATCCTTAAGACCACAGGCAGGTCCATAAACTCTCAGGCTCTACTGAGCTTGACACTGCCTCCCAGTAGGACAAGGACAGGAAGGGTCCCAGAAGGCTCCTAATGGAGTGATTCATCTCAGAGCAGAGAGACACAAAGTGCTGCACGTGGAGTCAAAGCATCTGGCAGAAGCAGATGGACCCCCTTGATTCAAAGCCCCAACACAGGGGTCCTGTTCAGCCCTGAGACTGAGCTCTGCTTTGATAAAGCAGATTCTGGCCTCATCCAGCCCAAGGTTCAGCCTTCCTCCAGCCGTTTCTCTGCAATATCTAATAAAATCTGACAAGTGCTGACTTGTCCATTACTTTTACTGTTCATGCCTGGATATCCAGCTTGCCTTTCTGAGGCCTGCATGTGTAAGCATAGAGCACTCCAAGRAGGCCTCTGAGTGCTGCAATGCAGGTGCCAGTCTAAGAGACCAAAGAGCAGGGGCCAAGTAGCTGGAGAGGTGTTAAAGAGACAGATGGAACTCAAGCAGGAAAACCCAAATGAAACACTAACGCAAGAGCAAGGAGCAGTCCTTCTTTCATGTCACCTCCCCGATCTCTGGTCAAGGGGGAAGCTCTTTAAAATCTGCTGGTACATAAAATGCTTTTTCCAGGATCTTCTACTCAGAGTGCCAGAGTAGTCAGCACCCTTCCCCTCAGAGTCTGTGCTGGATTTCTAAATGTGCTGGGAGCATACTCAGGTGGTGGAGTCTTCCTCCTGCCATATGAGCAGCAGCAGGTAATGCMCTTATGCAATGTTTGCAGACACCATTGTAGGAAAGAAGTCATGGATGGAAGCACAGCTCTAGAGAGAAGCTCCAGAGATCCAGCCCCAGAAGAGTAAGTCTGAGCCAAGGCTGGAATATGTGTGGAAAAGCAGAGTCAGGGCTCAAAGTACAACTGTCAGARCAATCCTGCTTAGAAAGCCAGGCTTTCCAACCACAGAGAAAAGGGGAAGGATAAGGGCTGGAAGGACAGTGCTTCATGAGACTTAAAGAGGGATTGTCATTTCTACGTGAAGATTCAGACAGAAAATGCAGCCAAGCAATAGCATGTTTGCACTGTGGTGTTGCTATGCGCTGCAAAAGATGCCTCGCACGTGCCAAGAAGGTAGCAGAAAGACTAAATACTTCCTTGGCCTACCTCCACCAAAGGCAGAGAAAATATCCCACCAAGCACATGGCTCCTTTGTTCTCACCAGTTCCCCAAATAACCTGAGATTCATGTTCTCCTGTGTTTGAACCTATATGGCTTCTGCAAATGAGGAAGGAGTGCCTAGAAATGTCAGTGACACTGCAGTAACATCTCAGGTGGAGTGTCTAATTGAGGGTGTTCAGAGCCTGCAAATTTAGGGACAAAGTTTGAATCACTGTGAAACCACATGACATGAGCCAGCTCTAGAAGGATACTTAGAAACCAAAAATATGTTGACAGAATTCATGTAGTTTGAAATGTGGGGGGAGGGGCAGTTTTTGGAACTGGCCTACAAAAGACTGGCCCTGCCCACCCCAGTGTTAAACTGACTCCACACAGTGCTTCCCAGCTCTGGGACAAGGAGTAAAGTCTGTGTCTAACTGCATATTCTACAAATTGGGGCATCCTGACCATACTGCTCAAAGGGAAAATGAAGGTGGGTACCAAATATCTACTGCATTTGGGATATATGAATAAACTCCATGGGAAATTATTATTTTCTGAACTCACAAAAAGGCGCGKATGTTTAGTTCACCTTTGAGAACAGAGCCTGTGCAAACTCCGTCCTGTCACCCCATTCTGTGCAATCACATCGCTGCACTGTCTCTTTGGGACTCTCCAGCCTCAAAGTAAAAGCAACATTCCTTAAGGTATATTTTGCCTCTGCTGTCCATGTTCATGCTTCAGCCCACAGGGAGTAGGTCATCTTTCCATTTTTCTCTCCTTGTCTCTCCCTTGTGAGGGTAGAAGGCCATAAGGCAGGGTGAAATCAAGGATATAGTAAGTTTTTCATAACTTGTCTGACCTGAACAGGCCAAT
>NW_026623249.1:3182099-3229237 GCF_030028575.1 Malurus melanocephalus | reverse complement strand
CAGGCTGCAGAATTTGTCACAGAAATGGATTAAAGTTTGCTTTATCTCCAGTCATTGCATGACAACTTGAATTTAAACTAGATCCTGAACTAGGTAAGTCTGTTAGTGTTACTGGGTGACTGTTTCTAGAGATTCTATTTCTAGGACAGCATGGTCCCACAGGACAAGTGTTGGGTGAAGATCAGAGTCTTAGCCAGGTCCATTCATCAGCCCATCCAAATGCACGTAGGCCTTGGAAATGCACACTGAGGTCCTTACTAGGTGACCTAGAACTAAACTGCATCTACCATGCACATGATTTTATACTTCCCATGATTCATTCTGTGTCTTTTTGTTTCACTCTTGACTTGGGCTCCCCAGTTTAGAAAAGTGCAATAGCCCTCATAAAAGCAAAATCCTTCCTGGTTCGAAACAGGATATTTCCTCCAAGAAAATGCACTTACACAAGGGAAGCCTGAGGAATGGAAARGCAATGCCACCCTGTTCCTCAACTCTCATCCCAAGTGCTGATAATGCATATCCTTACAGAAAACCAACCTTCAAACTTCATTTGTATATATCCACAGGGCTTATAAACGGCTTATTAAGTTCTCATCGCTGACACACACTTCTCTCTTTCCATCCCATCATCCACAAGGGATCTCAAACAGCCAGTTTATTTTGGACTGCTGACACTTTTGGAGCAGTAGTTCCTTTTTGTTCATGGTGAGGAAGTAATTCAGCATGACAGACCCTGAATCTAACAAAATGTGAAACTGAGACTCTGAACCTGAGAAATCCAGGTGCTGCCAAAAGCTCCTGGCTCAACATGGCTCAAAAATTACTCAAGAGCCTAAAATGTATAGAGACCAAGTAAAAGGGCAGAGAAAGAAATGTTTTTTCGTGCTTTGAAGTCAACTGGTTTGGGGAATTTACTTTGCAAGAAGATCTACCAGTGAGAACATTATACTACACTGGGCATGTATAACTTTAGAAATCAATCCTAAAGATATTTCTGAGTGAAAGATAATGACTTGTCTGACAATAATGTATGTGATCCTGCCACAACCTTTGGTGGAAATCAACCAGCGGATTTCTGAGATTCCCAGAAGTTTGCTTCCCCAGGATCTGTGTTGATCTAAGACCTGTTTTTCGTAAGCTCTTAGACTTCATTGCTGACATTTGTCAAACCTTATACTTACGATTATCAACAAGATAAAGTAGATAAAATTGTAGAAGGAATGGGCATCCATCACATAGTACATGATCTCCACCCATCCTTCCAGTGTGATCACCTGCAAAGAAAAACAAGAGAAACAGGAGGGAAGTGGTATTCCAGAGCTCACTCCTCAGTGTATACAGATACTGGCAGGACAGTTGCAACCCAAGAAAGGTGAGAAACAACAATTCATTTCAAYGAAGCCAGATTTCCATTTTGGGAAATCAGCATGGTACTGCTTGGTAACACTGGCATGCTGTCAAAGCCTGTGAGATCATTCTGGTCCACAGCAGGAATATTTCATTAAAATAGTTCATTTCCCTAGATCGCCGCAGGGGAAAACCCGCAGCAAGTTTCTGTGCCACTTGGACTGGACACCACGTACAGCCGGAGGAAAATAAAAAAAGCATGGATTTTAACTCCTATCTGCAATGTGTGCTGGGAATTTTTTTTTAAAAAAAATTCCTTTAGTATAGTTGTCTGGACTAAAGGGGAAACTGGTATAAGTCAGCCTGAAGAATGCAAATTATTTCAGCGAGTGCCTGGAACTGCTCTATGTCCCTCCCCATTTCCAGGAACACCGTTCATGTGTGCGTTGCCTCCTTTACCAGGGGAGTTAAAAGGCTCTTTACTTTGCATCTGTGTCACACCCTGCAGAAACCACCACTGTAGCCCAAAAAGACTGAGTTTGAAAAAGAGAAAAATTGAGCCTTGTAAGGAGGCTAACTGAGGCTTACCTGAAATATCACAATCCAGGCATACCCAATGTTGTCAAAGTTGATGGCACCCTTGTGCGGGTTGGCGTTGCCGGTGCGGCACACGTTGTAGTACTGGTTCCAGTTCACACACATGCCACTGATATTGAACTCTTGACGGACTGAATTGTAGTAATAATAATCATCCTTGTCCAAACAACATTCATGGCCTCGCTCCTTCAGAGGGGGTATTTCGTGACAGCCCATAATTCCATTGTCTCCTGACAGCGAGCAGATAAAGGGCATCTCATCATCTTCCTCTGGCTGGTAGTAAGGGGGCAAGACAATGTCACCTTGTCTGCAAGAGTGAAAAAAACCCACAGTAAAATTTCCTGTGACAGAGAGTTTCCTATCACTGACACTGGTGGAGCTGGGAGCCCCCATTCTGACACAGGAACTGCACTAAGGAGGGGATTTCCAGGTTTACTGCCTCAGGAGAAGGGGAGGAAATACAGGGCCCCTGAAAACCAGGAAATTCCTAGGGTGAGACCCCAGTTTTCAGAGCTTTTCCTGCCATCACATCACCCCAAGCCAAATTACACATTCTGCTTGTGTGTAGAAAAGCTGGAATGCTGAGATTTGCAGTCTGATCACTCTCCCCATTAACATCAAAGATAAATCAGGTGCAGTGACATTAGGGAAGTTCATCAGGTTTTACTGTGATATGTTCATATATGTAACTACTGATGGACATGTTTTATAACATTTGGTAGTGAACCTTCTGTATTTCTAAAAAAAAACCTAGTTCATGCATGATTAACATTTCACAGATAAGCCTTAATATTTGAAAATGGAAAGATAAAATTGACTTAACCTTAACTTTGACTCCTTCTTGACAGCTGGCATTATGGGTGCAATGTTTCATGACAAGTTCATGTCTTTTTTCCAAATAATGCAAGCACCTTCCAAATGCATGAATAATTTAAATCATCTATGCTTCCCTAGCTGCAGATGAGCTAATATCAGGAAAGTGAAAAGTAGAGATGAAAAAGAAATTGATTAAACTCTGTCTGCTGTATTCGTTGCAGTGCTACAATGCACAACTTTCACACTGTGCAACTATGGACTTTTTCATTAAGTGTCATTGGAAAAGGACAGATGTTGATGAAAAAGAAAAGACAGTCTCTGATATGTAACTAAGCAGGACTCAACTACAAAGATATGTTGTAACTCATCCTCATCATTGGTGCAGGAGCACCTTCAGAATTGATTTCCCTAGTAATGGTCAGCCAAAGATTTTCTAACATCTGTCACTGTGAAGGCTGTGGCCCCAATTCACTTCTCAGTTACATCAACTCTGCATGGATGTGATTACACTCATTAAAAAAGTGCTACTCCTGATTTACATAAAGGACAATCATCCTAAACATTAGTTTTCYCCCAAGGAATAAATGAACACAGGAAATGCCTGCTTTAAGCAGCTTCTACTCTGCAACTCCACTGCTGTTCTGCGCATTGTATTTTCACACTCTTTTTTTCCAATTTGAGATGATCTGAAGCTTCAGAACTGTTTAATCAGTCTAAAATGATCTACAGCTCTAGGTTTTAAGCACTCTACAATGATAGCACGCCTGGGATTAGCATATGGTTTTAAGAAAACATTTTAAAGCCTGAGATCTACTAAAGCCAGAAAGTCAACAGGAAGAGCTGTGCTCTGAAACTGGGAAATCRGAGAATTCATGGCAGGCAGGAGCTTTTCCACCCCACTGCCTGTGGGAGGAGTAAAGCTGTGCTCTGCAGATTCAGCCCTGGACCCCCCAAATAAACCTCAGATACCTGTAATTGACCCCTGTGTGCCTTCAGGCTCTCTTTGCCAGAGCTGTTCCCATGTTTTCCCATGAGTTTTCTGTCCCATTTAAACAATCATTCTTTGCTTTCAGATGCTCTCACTTGCACTATTCCAGCTGTGGGACACCTCTCCCACAAAGCCCTCCATCCCTTYCCCAGAGCACTGGCCACATGCAATTCTACTCCTGAACCTTTCTAGTAATTTCTGTGTCCTTCCAGAGGTAATGCATTACTGTCCAAAAGTGAGTGTTATTTTCTGAGGAGGGAGCAGGTTCAGGAGAACAATAGCATGGGTGGTGTTTCAGAGCTTCAGCTCTTTCTGGGTGTAGGAGCAGCACTGTGTATCACTGGGCATGGCTGGAGGGGTCAGCCATGCTATCCTGTGCCTTGATCAAATCCAAATAAACCCAGACACCTGCTGTAAAGACAGAAGAAAACCACCTGTCTTTGCCCAYCCTCCCTTTCCACTGCAAGACAGGACCAATACCCTGCACACCGTCACCCTGCACTCGGATAAAGGGATACACAGAGAGCCTGGCAGAAGGCGTGAGCAGACAGAGGAAAAGAAAAACATCCCTGGAAGAAAGGAAGGAAGGAGGTGTTTTCTCCCAGACACTCACATTGTGAAGTTCTCCTCCATGAAGCAGCGGTTGCGAAGCAGCCCTGCCCATAGCTGCACCCCGATGATGCCGAAGATGAAGAAGACAAAGAAACAGAGAAGAAGGACGTTCCCCAGCATGGGCAAGGTGTCCAGGAGCAAGTTCACAAGGATGCGCATGCCTGCAGGGGGAGAAGAGAACCAGAAGGAGCAAGTATGGGACAGAGAAACAGAGAGAGAGAGAGGAAGGGAAGAAGAAGAAAACAAAAGAAGTTTACGAAACAAGCATTAAAAAAAAAAAMCAACAAAACAAAACAAAAACCCCATGAAAAAGCAGAGTGTCAGAAATTAACTACTGTCCAAACCAGGCCAGATTTATGGTTATTTTCTTGTCCTAACCTCTACTGACAGGCAGCCAGCAGAGCTGCTGTATTCCATGATCTCTTAACCTTAGGCTTCCATCTGCAGCAGAGAAGAAAAGACAATGACACTTTTGGTGCTATCAACTATGTGACTGACATTCCTCCCTCCCCTCTCCCTGCAGAAGGACAACAGAGTGACAACTGTCTCAAAGGTGCATGTCAGCTCAACAGCCCCATCAGCCAATGGCTCGTACTGAAAGTCATCCCAGTACAACCACTGCATGCTGCAACCTGTGAGAGCTGTATTGACAGACCAAGGCCAGCCTGCCAGTGGGATGAACCCCTCCAGAACAGAGAAAGTGGCACAGATAATTGTTTTTTTCACTGGCAGTATCAAGAGACTACAGCATCCTCCCCTGGCTAGTCRTCATGCCCCAATGGGGCTGGAGCACAAAAGTAGCAAGCATAGCCCAAAATCCTCCCAGCACAGAATCTCTGCCCAGTGCAAATGTTTAAATTTTTTTAACTCTCTAATTACCTAATGAATTATTCCTGTGGTTTTACTTTCCCCTTGGCTCTGCAGCTCACAGCCATGAGTAGAGGTAAACATAGGCTCATTTCTCCATGGAGCTAATGGCTTTTCCTCTGCTTTCCAGGGATGGTGAAAGTATAAAAATTCTTCTGAGCATCACAGTACTACCTTTACCCCTGTGCACACCTCACGAGATTGTCTCTCCTCATCTCCATGGAGGTCCTTCCCCCAGGTACCCAGAGAGTTTCTTCACTGAAAATGTTCCATGTAGACCAGCAAATAATTATCTAATTAGGTATTTATAACCAATTCATTACTTCAGATGGCAGTGGAAGGGGAAAGAGGAGAGGAAGATGCGATTAGGATTCTCGGGCAGCCCTTTGAGGCACAAGATAATCTCCCTTGTGTACCCAGCATCAAGTAATTAGCACACAATACTAAACATTATGCTCCATGTCTATTCCCTGGACTGCTTATACCAGAGAGGGAAGTGGCACCTGTCAGGAGGCATGGAATTCACAAATGCTGACGGAAGAAGTGTGCCTGCTGTGGGACATCAGGCCGGTTTAGAAATGTTAGTAGAGAACGTGCTGCCTGCCACTGTGAACTGCCAGGCCCTGGAGAAATGCTCTGGACAGCACTTGGGCTTCAAGACCATGCACTCTCACTGTAGTGCTGCGTGCTCCCAGCATTAATATTGCATCACAGAATGAGTTCTGTAATTCCCATAAACTGTCCCGGTCAGTGCATTAGGGAGAGCCAAGTGGCACAGGAAGTCGTGCCAGTAATGCTGCAAGAGGGAGTGACATTTTTCAGATCAATTGATGCTAGCACCATTTCAGAGCTGGCTAAATGGGAGAAATGAGGCTGCCCTTGTGCTGAAATGCAGAACAGACAGAACAGACATTCCCACCAGAATTTTACAGACAGCAYGCTTGTTGGGTCCGAATTTGCAAAAATTGATTTTGTCTGTGTTCCAAGAGAAAGCAAGTGACATACAAAACTTGTCTGCCTTTTTCTTGGAAGCATGCTGCCTGCCCATACGTTCTCCATCCTTACTCTCAGAGGAATTACTGATATGCTTTCCACAGCTCAAGATCATAGCTATTGCCCTCATGTTAGGCCATCTGGGGTACATGGGGCCATGACCCAAGAACTGGCAGGTGGCCCTACGGCTTGGCATCTTTTCCATAACACAAAAGCATTAACAGGTTCTAAGTCCAAATGAAAACAATTTTTTTTTWAAATCTCACAGACAGATTCATCTTTCTTTTCCCATTGATGTTGATTGTGGATATGAGATTAGCTCTTCAAAAGCAGGAACACTGAAGCTACACCCATCCAAATGTTCAAACATCAGTTGCAATTGAAGGAGAAAGAGRAAGAAAGGCTGAAAGGCCTGAGGATAACCGGTGATGATTTGCTGTAGAGTCTGATAGCCAAAACAGCAAGGTCTCTAAAGCAACTTCCCAACAATGGAAATGGGCAGTGCAGTTTGGGAGCATTGTGTTTTGGGGAACTGGGATGACTGCCTTTTCCAAAGGGCCTTCACTGGACAAGCTGCCATCCACAATACCACCGGTGCATCTTGCATGACAAAGGTGCTGGAAAGCCAGTTCTTCAGCAAAATCCTGCTGCTGCCTTCTTCCCACCTTCTACTGCCTCAGCCTGCTCCCTTGCCGCTTTATTTTTCCCTTGCTGTGCCTACTACTCCTCTCTGCTTCTGTGCTGCTCCTCAGCTTATGTGCACACTTTTCCCAGCCTCCCTCCCCACTGCTGGCTTTCCCCACATCCCCATTTGTCCTTTACCATTGGCAGAACAGAAGCCATGCTGGCTCACAGTAAGGAGAGGATTTGAAAGGGACAGTGACCTTTTCTGAAGCATCCTTTGTGAAAAAGGAAAAGCTCCTCGAGAAAAGAAGAGAGACTGGGCAGTCCGGAGGAAAAGCGAGGAGGGACAGATTGACGAAACAACATWCAGCAACCATTCTGCCTTCCAGGGCATCAAATATGAAAAGGTTTTGCTCTTCAAGGGAAATAAAAGCTAGAAACATTAAATATTCATGAGTGCCACGTGTGGGCTCAAAGGCCTTTTCTCCACTCACTCTGACCTGGAGACCGGGAAAAGGGAGGAAACTAAATATTCTCCTCTGTGGGTATCCAAGGAAGTAACCTCATCAAACAATGCTCATAGAATGCTACCCTGCTGCTCACTGATACCCCTGGACAATGGTTAGAGAAAGGTTCTCGACGGTACCTGGAAGGCAGGGCTGCTTCTGGTAAGATAAAAGCCACAGATGCGTTCACCACTCAAACACAGCAGGAGACGGGGGAAAGTATGTCACAGGGGTGAGAAATGGTGGGAAGGTGAGAGAAGTGCCAGGAAGTGAGCTAACAGAAGGAAGCACCGGGATGRGCAAGGTCTCTGAGCTCCCTCCGCGGTTTGGAAGAAGCAAATCGTCTGTCTCACCCCGGTGGCATGCAGAGGCCCTTCCTGATAAATTCTACAGACACTACAGTGACCCGAGCTTCCTCCAGACACTTGCCATCAACCCCGATTAGCCTGGCCATCGCAGCTAAGCGGACTCGTCTGCCGTGTGCCCGCCCCGGGGGAATGGCGGCGGCGGGRTCGAGCAGGCGGGGCAGGGCTGGTGAGGAGGCGAGCTCCGGGCAGCCGAGCCCGCTGTGCCGGGCTGGCGAGGAGGCGAGCTCCGGGCAGCCGAGCCCGCTGTGCCGGGATGGCGAGGAGGCGAGCTCCGGGCAGCCGAGCCCGCTGTGCCGGGATGGCGAGGAGGCGAGCTCCGGGCAGCCGAGCCCGCTGTGCCGGGATGGCGAGGAGGCGAGCTCCGGGCAGCCGAGCCCGCTGTGCCGGGCAGGGTTGCCCCGGCACGCCATCGCCTCCCCTGCTCGGCAGCGCTGCCACTTYGCCTTCTCCCCGCCTGCCTCTTCCCAAGAGCGGGGACCGACAGCTGAGCTGATTCCCTCGTGCTCGTCATCCTGTGACATGAGCGGGGCACGGCCTTAGGAGCGGTCGACAAACCCTGTTCTTCCTGGTTTCTTGTATCCCAMTCACCTCGGACCTTTCGATTCTCCCCAGCTATAGCGTGAGGGACAAATCCAATGCACGTTAAGCCAAAAGGAGATAGCGGTTTGAGGCAATCATTCCCTTTCTTGAGGTAAAGCACATGGAGGAGAACATAATTCTCAGCACCCATCTCAGCTGCATCATGGACCAAGCCACCAATTGTCATTTTAACTGGAACAAAACCAAATCTCCTTCCCATTAGCACTTGTGACTGTAGCTGGCAGGACATTTTGCAGAATGCAGAGACTGAAGTGTCATTATGTCCCTCAGCCAGGCTGCTTGTCCAAGCGTGCCTTCTTTCCTTCCTCCTCTTCCCCAGGACACATGGCAGTCCATCCAGCTAGCATGTGGTTGGCAGGATTTTCCTGTGCATGCTCCTTTATGGAAATTTTCAGAACTGAGGGACCATTCCAGCAGATGGATTGTGCAGAAAGTACACATAGACATGCACCTTTTATTTCTTTTTAATTTTGCAGCCAACCCCTGTAGTTAAAATAATCTCAATTTGTGTGCACAGTGCAAGCTGCTGCTCCAGCTTGTGGCCATCCTCCCTGATCTCTTGCTGACCTGAGGCTTAGCTGTCATTTCACACATTGCATTCRTAAACATTAGCTCAAATGTGGAACCCAACTACTGCAAAGACACACCARTTAGCTGTGGCTCCACCAGGAGACACACTGCCAAACTCACCGATGTTATAACCCACAGCTTCCCTCTCCATGCAGATCTTTTCCTTTTGCTGCATTCCTCTTCATTGAGGCCTCTTCTGCAAACACTATGTAGGAGCCAAAAGAGCTCGTTTGGAAGAGCCGGAGTGCAGCTCCAGATGCTTTGTCCTCAAGCTGCAAAGCCAGCCTCACTCACATTGCAGACCATCACCACCTGCTTTGCACCAAGGCAAGAGAGAGCAAGTCCAGATGGATGGCCAGAGCCAAATTTAATGAACTCTGTGCAAAGACAGGTCCAGTTGGCAGTATGTGGTACTGAGACACCTTAAGCCAGTTCTGCTGCTAAGGCAATACTGCCCCAGACACACTGGCTTCATTCACAGAACAGCAAAGTCTTCCCATTGATCTCTTTGTCAGGTTCTGGGTGCATTTGTAGGATACATTTAGAGCTGGATTTAGCACTTGCAGAYAATCAGCATGATCCATAGTTCCAGAGCTGGTAAGTTCCTCACTAACTCCCCACTCTTGCCTTACCAAAAAGCCAAGCCTTCCAGCATCCCTGACTGTCTCAGACACCTCATCCTACACAGCCTGTTGGTGACATAACCTCAAATTATCTTTGTCACTCCTCAATGTAACCACAGAAGATATCAAAAACATCCAGTACTGATAAAGCTTCAGCCAGTACAAAGAGCTGTTAATTTTCTCAGTAGCATGGGCCCACAATCCTCATCTTCATACAGTGACTTCCCTTAGAATATTGATTCAAGTTCAAGCATTAAGTGCCCCTAGTCCTTTCCTCCAAAGTACTCCTCGGCTTAAGCCCAAGGTTGCCAAAAGAGGGACTAAAACTTCAGAAAAAAACCTRTTGGCCAGACCTCCACCCTGCTAAAACAACAGAGCTTTCCAGAGTAGGTTTAGTGTGCACTCATATAAGAGAAAAAAACCTCCCTTTAAGCTTGCTCCAAGGCTGTAGAAACAATTCCCTTGGGATCCAGGGACTAAAACAGACCTCACCTCTTCTCARTCAGAGAGCAAGACATGGATCAGGTCAGGTCATGAGCATCAAAAAGAAAAGTAAGAAGGGAAAAAAATTGCACCACTTAAAACACTTCCCAACAGACGTTCAGCTGAAACAACCACCAAAAAGAGAGTGTAAATGAAACCAGAGATAAGCTGTTTTCCTTGGAGGGGAAGATGAGCAAATAAACACACAGACACTGCAGAGCCACAGCAGGCTGCCAAAGGGGGCTCAGGTGGTGCTGCCAGGTGATATGAAGAAGCAAGCTCAGAAGTGAAGCCTCCTAATTGCCGATCTAACCCCCGGGTTGCAGTGGCCTTAAGAAAGAGAGCAAAATACAGAGCATTAACCTTGACACCTGYATGCTGACTTTTCTGGAAGAAGAGCAGCCACAGTCCAAGCTTTTCTGTCATCCCAAAGGAGACACTCCAGCTCTGCAGCAGGCTGCACCTTATTATGGTGCTGTAAACCCAGCTAAGGTTCACAGATAACAGAAAACTCCTCCTCCATAGGCAGTCACATTCAGTACGTGCCACCGTAGCATGGCTGGTAGCCACATAATCCATGATCTGAGCAGAAATGGATGCAGGCAAAGGTCCCAGTCAGTGGCCCCCTTTCTTCACTCTCTTGCCRTTACCCCCATGCAAGATTTGGGCTGTTAAGCAACCTTGTCTTGGAGAGTGATGACAGGTGTCAGATTATTTCTTAGAGAGGTGTCTGGGGGATTTCTGTCATTCTGTTCTTTTTTGTAATACTGAACATCTAATAAGCAACACCTACTACCACCTGCTACAGCAGTTCACTGATCATCTCATTTTTCCCCCATTTATCACTGCAATGACGACTGCATTCACTTTCAGTGAAGAGTCTATTAAAAACATGCAGTGCCACCTTTTCTTTCAGAATTGCAGGGGCCATCCAACATTGGGGACAAAAGTCAAATCCAGTGCTGTGGTTGCGAGCCATTTGCCTCTATTCTATAAATATCCTTAAGTTTTTAACATATTTCTAGTGCTGTGTAAGTGGGACAGAAGAATGCAAAATATTATGTAAAACAGCGTTAATGCAACTTCTGGTTAGGATTTAACAGGACTAATTTCCTCTTGCTGTCACTAGCATGAATCATGTTTCTTTCTACTGCAGGCAATGACATGACATTACGTGAAATGAGGAGAATCAGTCCCAAAATACACAAAGATAGAGAGATTTAAGGTTATGATTGTAAATTGCCTTGCCCACACACACAATGTTTAATTTGCATTAGTGTAATRTGACATTATCATTCACCCCATAATACACTGTCATTATTGCTCACATTTCCATGGTATCCATTGCTTGATAGGTCCCAAGGGACAGATTTTGCAAAACAGCTCAGCTCCCATTTAGGCAGCAAAATACATRGCTGGGCTTTCGTGAGCACTGTGTACACTGGAGGCTGAGATTGTTTGAACAGGCAGCAGAATTGTCACAATGRGAGCTGTGAGGCACTGAGCATTTTTTAAAAATCTGGCTCTGCACGTTCCCCTACAGGAAAAGGGAGAAATAAAGATTCCATCAAAGGTCTTTCTATGACTGGTTTCTGTAATGTTTTGGTTTGTTTTTTTCCAGGCTTGCTTTACTTCCAGTAACACAAATTCTGAAGTGCTATTACAGACTTTTGTGATTTTTATTGTCACTCTTRGGATGCATAGCAGAAACGTACAGGTGTGAAAACTTGCTATGACTTGACAATCTCAGATTACAGCAAAAAGAAAAAGAGAAGTTTCTATTCCCAAATACTGTGGATGGATAAAAGATATGAGTCATAGGTCTAAAGGTCTGAAAGCCACAGGAAAAGTGAATATAATCTGTGATTGTTTTTCCATTTCCTTTTTCAAATCTTGTGGCTTTAAACCCATCTGAAAAGCCTAGAAGCACACAATATGTGACTTTTGAATATTTGTTAATAATAGTGAAATTAAGTGGACTGGTTCAGAGAAGGAAATATTACTTTCTCACATGATCTGTATCACAAAAAATAGAAACTAAGCAATGTATGATAAAAACCAAGGCATTTCTAGGTTTATACTTGCTGCATTTCAATGTTTTCCAGCTCCTTGTCACGATGCTACAATAACAAAGGAATATAGCTTTCATTATGTTTTGGGGGTTTTCTCCCAAATTTGCTTTGATTACCTWTTTAAACACCTGGCAATACACTGCACACTTGGAATCCACATGAAAAACGGCACCGAGATCAGACAAGTAAATAAAATTTGAACCTGTCTTCAGTGACTGAAGACTTAAATTAAATACAGGAAAAAATTGTTTGCTGTGAGTTGTGATGCAGTGGAATGTCCAGAGAAGTTGTGGATGCCTCCTCCCTGGAAGTGTTCGAGGTCAGGCTGAATGGGACTCTAAGGACCCTGCTCTAGTGGARGGTGTTCCGCCCACAGCTGGGGGGTTGGAACAAGATGATCTGTGAGGTCCCTTCCAACCCAAGCCATTCTAGGCTTCTATGAAGGCCTCTTCCAGCACTACAAAACATGGGTCTGGTCACAGAGCAGTCAGTTTGTTAAAAAGATTCACAAAAGCATTGATTTGCAAACTCATCCGGGATATTTATCTGTGAGTCATTAAATTTTCTTTATACTGTCCTTGACGTAGTACTGGTTTTGATTTCCTCCTCTTCCCTCCCTCCATACCTCCCCCCCACTTCTCTGCATTATCTGACACACAAAGGTGCATCAGGCCTTCATGTGCTGGGCCTGGCAAACCCTACCACCTGCCTCCTGTGCAATTTTTTCCAGCCCCCCTTCTTCTGTTCTCATCTCTATTGATCCTCATTTTGCTCTACTCCCCTTTGCACTGTTTCCCTTTATCCTCAGCATGCCCATCTAATTTAGGGCTTGACTGACTTGATAAAGAGCCGCACGTTTAGGATAGTGCAGCTCTGAGTACAATTCCATCTCYGATCTGTCCCTCTCTTGGAAGAAAAACATCCTTTAATGGCCTACTCTAGGCATGAATCACATTGCTCTATTCAGTGCTTTGCTCCATTTGGTTGGGAAGAGAAGACGTAGACTTGAYTTGACCCCACTGGTCAAGTCCATTCCCTCTTGGCTTTTCTCCATCCTTTCCCTGCTCACCTGTCTGGGACAGAGCCTACAGAAATCTGGCAGCTTCACCTTTAAATACATTTCAGTCATACAGCCTGACCAGGRAATGAAAAGGGCTTTGTGACCTCTWAACTTTTGTGTATGAGTGACGTGAGGCAAAATCCATCCTGTGCCTTTACTAACCTGCTCAGGCTGTATGTGGATAAGTCTGTGTGCATACACATTCACAYATGGCTGTGAGTGGGGTTTGTGTGTCACCGAGATGTGATCATAAATATTTACAGAGCACTTCATACAAAGAACTGTGAGTGGGGTACGTTTAAATATTTGGAAAAATCAACAGTATTTGATTTTCAACTATTGCTTCACAAATAAAGCTGAGAGGGGGAAAAATATACAAAAGAGTCAGTTGGAAGAGTACATGTTTGAAAGGGAATCAGCGTTGGAAGAGAACAAGCAAGTGACTGCCCTCTTGCAAAAACACTGAAGCATCTGAAGCAAAGACCCTGTGGGAGGCGCTTAGAAGAGGAATTTCACAATCCCTTTGCATTTCCAACTGCTAGGGCAGGACTGTGCCTGTCAAATGGACTTGGTTTTTGTCTGATCTAGCTGTAAATGAGATTGTTTTACAGCCTAATATATCTCAGTCAGAAGCTAATTTCACACACGCTCATCAGTGAAACCACTTCTTCAAAAACACATTGAGCAAAGTAAATGTCATCACTTTTTTCCCATGCCAAGTGTGGAGTTCGTAGCCAGATTACTCTGTTTTAGGCACTGTTACAGCAGCAAGCACAGATAACTTGGTATGGAATACAGATTTAAAGCAGACATATACATGTAAAACATCTGCTCTTCCAGTTTCACCACTCAGACCCTTAATATTATTTTTATATTGGTGCTTTGGTCTAGTGAGATGAATGCAGAGCTAAAAGTCAGGAGATGTCAGTTCTATTCCTGAGTCTGCTGGTGACACTCACTGGGTTCCACTAACCTGGTGTGAAACATAACGCTAAAAATAACAAACTGTGGTTTATATCTTTGAGATCTGAAGAAGAAAAGTAGAAAAGTCCAGTCTATTTGGACCCATGAAGCTACTGTAATTACAATCATTACTAAAGAAAAATGGAACTAGACCAAGACTTTAATACACAGACCTTGTACTAGGAAAAAAAAAAAAGCTATTTGATTGAAATAAAAATAATTAAAACATTTAGCAAAAAGAAAAAGAGGACAAGAAGAGAGGAAAGCATTTTTGTACTAGAATGGCATGAATGAGGATGTCTTATTTTAGATTTTTTTTGTCAGGACCCAGTATAGGAAAAAACATCAAATAAAACAAACCACCTAAAATTAGGCAGCATAACGCTGTATTAAAATGGATGGGGAAAGATTATTTTTGTTCTGACAGAAAAAAAAACCACCCCACATTTAGAAAAAGCAGAACTTGCCACAAATCTGAAATTTTATTTCCTGCACACCTACTAAGAAAAATATAACATTACTTTTCTAATACCTATAACTCCTCATAAGTATCACTGCACTTACATACAGACAATTAGCATATATATATAAACATCTTCTACTTCATAAAGTTCCTTTGCAACAGATTCCTTCACTTCCAWACAGTGTGCTCAGCTGAAGAAATCTGCTTCCAAATGATGAATCAGCTACTAAATTCTAAGTGGAAACTGGAAGACATCAAACCTAATGCAAGGGCTCTTCTTTGCATAAGGCCAATGCAACAAGAAAGCGAAATGAAGAAACATTTCTTACTTCAATGTTAAAAAAAATTAATAACCGACGAGTTATGATCACAGACACTGCTCAAAAGCAGGGAAAAATAAAACAAAACCAGTCCCCCCTCCCCCACCCCAAAACTTGTGCCTTGCCATGAGAAGAAGTGACAATAAAAGAGCCAGCACAAAGAGCAGTATTTCACCCAGCAACATGCCACAGAATCACAAAAGGATAACAACAAATGGTGCAAAATTTCAGCCCAAGACCAGGACACAGACATGCCCAGAGCAGAAAGCAATTACCTCTGACAGAGACCTAGAGGGTATTTTTTTWACTTTTAACACTTCTTCAGTGATTTGCAGGGCTTGTCATACCCACTCTTTACCATGGAATTGTATCGTGGCAATAGGACCAGACCAATCTCTAATTTTTCATTTCCTGTATTTTCAAACATAACCTCAAAAGGCAGAGCTCCTGGGGTTGTAGCCAGAAATGCAAGAGATAAGAGGGAATGTTAATGAAGGTGTGATACATATTGCAAGACCMGGTAGCCTCATGTTTTCTAAGTACACTCCAAAGATGACATGAGAATGGAAGAATGATCAGGCGGGGCAGAGCCCTGACTGCTCCAGGCAGGAAATCTGAAATGCTCAGTAGGACATCCTGCTGAGAGTGGCAAGAAATGCAATCAATTGCTGTAGCTAAAGATCAGCTCTAACCTTGAAGCAGGTTTGAAATCCAGAAATGTCTTTTTGTTGATTTGGAAGGGACATTGAAGATCATCTAGTTCTAACCTCCCTGCCACAGACAAGAACACCTTCCACTAGTACAGTTTCCCAAAGCCCCATTCAAACTGACCTTGAACATTTCCAGGGATGGGGCATCCTTTGGAAAATCCCATTTTACTTCCTTTACTTGCACAGTGCCACTTCCCATGTTAGCAAGTTTTACAGCCTAATTACAAACTGGGTAGAAACTATCATTCTTAATAGACTTTAACCACCTTTTGGTTACACTGCATACCCTTCTCTTCTTCTGTCATGATTCAGAGAAACTTTACATCCTTACAAGTATCCTTTTTACCATAGATCATGAGTACAGCACACACAAATAGAATTTGCCAGCTCCTTGTGGAATACTGTTTCAAAGCCTCAGAAATCTCACTGTGAGAAAGTAGCATGTTAAGAATGTGCATGGCCAAGCAGAATTTAGACATATCCAATTTGGGCATTTAAACTTCAGCCTTGTCCACCTGCCAAGAATATAAAATAAGTTTATTTAACTTATTTAACAGGTGATACTTTTTCCTCTACCATGTTGCTACTATTTCCTCAGAAATGCCTGGAGAATTTCCTCTCCTAAATTTTCTGTTATCGCCTTTTRTTTTTTTCTTCACGTAGTATAAAATTGCTCTCAGACCTCTCAAGGAATTTCTCACATAAGTATGTGGACTTTCCAAACACTGGCAGATTAGTAGAGTTGTTTGGGCTTTAAGTAATCTACCGTGACAGACCACTTGAGCACTCATGCTCTAATCCATCAGGTTCCTAATAATTCTGTCCATTCTCCTGGTAATAAACTGCCATTATTCAGTCCACACTGCCAGACTGCTCTGTGAAAATCAGTCCCTACCTGTCACATGGAAACCTTTGAAAGGTCCAAGGTGAGCACTGGGCCACAGTCCCATCACAGCCTTTTGAACGTGGCCAAGTCTCTGCCTTTGGGATTAACCACCCCCTACTTCTTGCCTCTTCCCGGGTATCTCATACTCACAGCCATGACTTGAATCTCCTCTACACCTCTTACTGTCTTATTTCCCGCTTTCTTTGTTAGCACCTGCAACACCTCCGGCTTGGTGTCATCAGTAGATATCACTAATAGACTTTCCTCTTGCTTCGGATTAGTAATGAAGAACTTTAAAAAGACATTRAAAAAAGATTTGTGGCCAAAGGTCCCATTAATTATGTTTGTTGTACCCCACTAGGCACCTTCTTCTAATGCAGTTTGTTCTCATTTATCACAAGCTGTTGTTTACAGCCTCTTTGCTAGTTTTCAGCCCTCAAGTCAATGCTTCCTCTCCCAGGGAATCCAGTTCCTTTTTTTTTCTTTTTTTTCTTTTTTTTTGTTTTGTTTTGTTTTAATTAATGGCAGGACGTCTTTCTTCCAAAACATTCTCTACATATAACCACAGATTTATGTAGCAAGAAAAATACATAAAGGTTTAACCATGGAGTGGTAATTAAAACAGCATCAATTTCATACAGGTAAAGTTCTGTACTGGTGAAAAGAACAGACAAGCAGTGTCAAGGCCGGGACAGCCGAGGGAAATTCAGTGGCATGTGCTCTGCAAAGGTCAGATGATGGAAAACATGTCTGGTGCCTCTGCACGGATGGAGCAGGTCCCTAGTGGGTCCTTCTGACACGGCTCACACTGGTCCTCCCTGGGGCAGCTCTGGCTATTCCAGGAGATAAACAGGGATAATAGAAAACCTCAAGTTTCTGCCAGGCAAGCTTTCCTCCCGACCACCTTTGTCCAGCAACTAAAATGGCAGACACCTCTGAGTTAATTGGATGTCATTCCATGTGTTTCCATTTGCCACCAAGGTTAAGTCTACCCGGATAACAGAGATCAATCTCTCAGAGCAGCCTCTGAGCACAAACTTACAGGACTCCTGATTAGGCAGGAGGTAAGGAAGCTGCACAACACGAGGGTGGTTCTACTSTCACATAGCTGCCCATATCTTCCTGGAAGGGCCGAGCCTGCCATGCACAGSCTCCAGGCCACCCCCTCACAGAAAGGTCCTACACCAGGACCAGGACTGGCTCCCAGCCCTCTCCTCTCTGGAGAAAGGGGCCCGAGAAGTGGAGACAGAGTAGGGGAGTTGTTTTGCTGACAGTGAATAGCCAAAAGCTTTTCTTATCATYCCATGATGGACCTGTTACATTCCTGGCTGTTCTCTCAGTGCCCCAACCACTGGCTCTTCTGCCTGGTGCCCTTCTGCCACACTGGGCACACAGGACTGTGTCTCAATTTCTCCTTCACACCTTTTAGCACACTCTGTTCAGGTCTATTGYCCAGATAAAAGTCCAGGAAGAGGGACAGGATCCCTTTCTAGAAGGGCTTTGCATGAAGACAGAGTCTCTGAAATCCACCTCCAGAGCATATTCAAGAAATAGGTGACATCATGAAAGTGACTTTGGCACAAGGGAAAGCATATGATGCAGGCTAGGAGGTCAACTGTACAAATTTTCTCAGGACTTGAAAAGAAAAAGGAGCACCTGAGCTTGAGAGAAGAAATTAGGAGAGCTTTGACAAGGCCAGTGCAGACAGCCTGATCAGGGAGATTTTGGAGACAGCCAAGAGAGTTCCTGCCATTCTGTAAAATTAAAAAACTTGCAGAAGAAATGCCTAAAGTCTCCCAAGACTYCATGTGGGAGCCACTGCCTTTACAGAGGGAGCAGTCAGAAACATCAGAGTGATACAGTAAGCTCAGTTCAGTGCTTTTGCACCCCCTGATGCAAATGGAATTGCAGCCGTCTGCCAGTTCCCTTCCATACAACTAGATACAGCCACTGCAAAGCCTGAGCCTCCTCTGTCAGTCTTTCCTGCACTTCAATAACAGCAGCAACACTTGCTTACTTGCTTCAGGGCTGCAAGGGGAACAACACTGATAAGAAAAAAAAATACAAAACAAACCAAGGAGAGGCAAAGAAAGRGAAGATAAAGGAAGCAAAACTTCAGCACCACCAAAAAATGAAAAACGTGGTGAAGAATCTGGTCTTGTCCCTATCCTCTGGGAAGGGAAGGTGAGGAGGAAAGAAAACCCAGTGCTACATGCCTCTAATGTGTAATGGCATGAAAATTTTTCAGATGAGGGGATCTGGAAGGCCACATGAAAGCCTGAGCAAACTAATTCTCACTGCTTCCCCAAACTCATACTTCTCCAGACGTCACATGCAGCCCTTTCTGAGACTACAGACATCATTAAACCYGTGATGTCCTTTAGTAAGTGTCTTGGGTTGATGTTGCGCCAATCCTGTATTCCTATATTCCATCAGCTTGTATGTGCAAAAGGAGTCTGTGCCTTTAAATCTGACCAGGAAGAAGAGGTGGGACGGCGCAGGCAGTTTAAAAGCTGGGGCTGCTTGGCAGCCGTTTGCTTTTTGGACCTCAGCTTGCTGCATGCTGCGGAGTTATATTGTTGCCATTTAGCTAGCTCGGGTTTGTTAGCTTGGGCAAACAGTTTTTCCCTGGACTGCCATCCCCCTCTGCGGCTCTTGTAATTCTTCTTCTGGAGCAATTCAGCGGCCGGCAGGGGCAAACAGCGCCACTCCGTCTCATCCTGGACTTCGGAAGAAGCCAAGCCAGCGACAGAAAAACACACTGAGCCCTTTGTTACATCCACAGTGAGGACTGCCGCCAGGTTTTGCCACTGTTGCCGGAGYGGTCACATGGACTTTTCCTTTTGTTTCTTTTTTCCCTGGGAACAGGAGCCACCATCTTTTTTTTCCACACCACGTGGCCAAGTGGCTGTAGGGCAAGGGAGATGTGTGCGTTCCTGGACTTTTAGATATCTAACAGTTACTTTTTATCTGTGTCCTGTGGGCACTGTGTTTTGTTAATAAACTACTTTCTTTCTCTTCACTTTTGCCCGAACATCTATTTCATATTGGTGGGGAAAAAATATCAAWTTTTTTTCACTTCAGAGGAAACATTTACTCTGTAACATYCTTTGTCTCAAACYGAGACAAATTTGGCGCCCAAAGTGTGCGGCTTGAAAAAGTGAAGAGAAAAATTGTAATAATTGCATTTTGATTTTTAAATGCTTGGTATTGGGTACAGTTAGAAGTTATCATGCTGTTTGAAGTAATAATGTAATTCTGGTCTCTAGGCCTATTTGCCTATCCACATATAGGGACAGTTTTGTCCCTTGCATGGAAGTTTTATAGATCACGCACACGAATCAGAGTTGCTACATTTATAGGTGTGATAGTGATGATTTATAAAAGTTTAAGAGAGGTACTGGGAGCTTTCGAAAGTTGGTATACTCTCTTGTTTCTCCATCCTAGTCTTAGTAACCTGCTTCGGGGTTTTATTAGCAATTACAGCCAGTCTTCTACAGGAAAAGTAGGGGATTATGTTTCCCAGCCCTTCATCTCCTTCTTCCCCTTTAAATCTGGCATAACACCTTTGAGGAAGTTCCATTTCCCCTGGATGTTAAAGAGGCCACTTTCCTGTTGTTTTATCTGGTAGGGATGCTCTATATAGTTTACAGCTTGTCTAGAATCAGAGCTGAGATTTCCAGAGGGGCTACCCAGATACCTCCCCCATGTGTGGAAAAGTCTGAGTGGTGTGGGATATGGGAAAATATAGGCCAAATACTGAAGCAATTTTCTGAACCAATAGCTTTTAACTTCCCACTTGAAAAAATTCAGAACCCAGTTGAGGTGGGGAAATATCTGGAAGAGAAGTGCAATGAGAACTGTAAGGAAAAGAAGTTCATTGCAATATGCTGGGCCCTGGCTAATGCTTATCGCACACTGCTCAATGCTGTAGGGCAGGAGACAGGGCCAGAGGGGCCAGAGGACAAGTSAGCAGATACCCCAGTCACTCAGGCTGCAGCTAAACCAGACAGCGAGCTTAAGCCAGTAGCAGTTGCCCCTGTCCAGAGAAACAAACACAAAACCAAATCCATTCACCCCATAGATGATGATGGGCAGCCARTAACCTCATAGCCAGCAGAGGAATCTGAACCAGAAGTTATTGTTGAGTCTCTGACCCCAGAAAACGTTTGTGGCCCAAGGGCAGATTACAAACTATAGTCTAACTAATCGATATTGGGCTGGTTGGTCCGCATCTAGGACACCGCAGGTGWTGATATGATGCTGGATAGTGGTGAAGCAATGCAGTTGGGATCCCTGTCAGGTGATGCAGCTATTGACCAAGGAATGGCAAGGGGGATTGAAACTCTCAGTCTCTGGGCATGGCTCCTAAAAAGTGTGAGGGAAAGATTCATGTGTGTAGAAGATCTCCAGATACATCGAACCTTGTGGAAGACCATGGAACAAGGGATTAAATGCTTGAGAGAGCTGGCAGTGTTGAAGATCATTTCTCAAATGACCAAACAATCCAGAGTCCAGACACAGTAAAATGTACACAGCTGATGTGGCTAAAACTCGTATGACTTGGGCCACAAGAATATGTCTCTGCTTTAGCGAAGATGAAATGCAATGAAGGGGATGAGACTGTACTTGCTGTGGCGAAGAAGCTCTGAGCATATGCAGATACTGTAATGGCCCAACACACGCAAGAATTTCAGCTGTGGAAACAAGCCTGTCAGAACGTATACAGAAAGTAGAGAACAAGATTGAGGAGACTCATCAGCTACTCAGGAAAGAGATTAAAGAAGGCCTTCTCCAAATCGCATTGGTCCAGGCCAGAGGCCCTGTCACCAGGAGCAGACGTCCCCCAGCGAGACAGAGAGAGTACACTCCACGAGCAAACCTCTGGTACTTCCTACTTGAGCATGGGGAAAACATGAGAAGGTGGGGACAGAAAACACACCTCTGCCCTGGCAGCACGAGTGTGTGAATTGAAGAATGGCAACACTCAGAGAGAAAGCTCCACCAGAAGAGAAGTAGCTCTGGTTTCCCATAACCAAGCTGCCCAGCATAATGGAAGGCAGAATGACATGTCCAATTCCCTGGAAGGAACACCTGCAATATATGTTCAGGGAAGGAATGGCAGCYAGYGCTAGAGGGGCCCTCCTTCAAGCCAGGTAGAGGCCAGGGAGAACCATGCCTTTTGGACTGTGTGGATTCGTTGGCCTGGCACAGCAGAACCACAGGAATATGAGGCTTTGGTCAACACTGGTGCGCAATGCACACTAATTCCATCGCRACATGTAGAAACAGAATCTGTTTCTATTGCTGGCATGACMGGAGGATTGCAAGACCTGACTCTGGTGGAAGCTGAGGTGAGCCTGACTGGAAAGGAGTGGAGAAAACATCCTATCGTGACTGGTCCCACATATCCTGGGAATATACTTTCTCCGAAGGGGGTATTTCAAAGACCCAAAGGGATTCAAGTGGGCCTTTGGAATAACTGCTGTAGAGACAGATGGCATCAAGCAATTAAACATCTTGTCTGGGCAGTCCGAAAATCCTTCTGCAGTTGGACTCCTCAAGGTGGAAGACAAACACGTTCCAGTCGCCACCTCGACAGTGCATCACTGGCAGTACAGAAAAAACCGAGATGCTGTGCTTGCTATCCATAAGATGATCTGAGAGCTGGAGAGCCAAGGGGTGGTCAGCAAAGCCCACTCACCCTTCAACAGCCCCATCTGACCTGTGAGCAAATCTGRAGGAGAATGGAGATTGACTATAGACTATTGTGGTGTAAATGAAGTGACTCCACYGCTGAGTGCTGCCATGCCGGACATGCTGGAGCTCCAGTACGAGCTGGAGTCCAAAGCAGTGAAGTGGTACRCTACCATTGACATCGCCRACGCGTTCTTCTCCATTCCTCTGGCAGCAGAGTGCAGGCCTCAGTTTGCTTTCACCTGGAGGGGCGTGCAGTACACCTAGAACCGGCTGCCTCAGGGGTGGAAGCACAGCCATACCTTCTGCCATGAGCTGATCCAAGCCCTACTGGAAAAGGGTGAGGTTCCGGAGCATCTGCAATATGTTGATGACATCGTTGTGTGGGGGGAAGCAGCAATGGAAGTATTTGAGAAAGGAGGAAAGATCATACAGAGTCTCCTGGAAGCCGGYTTTGCCATAAAAAGGAACAAAGTGAAGGGACCTGTTCAAGAGATCCAGTTCCTGGRGGTAAAGTGGCAAGATGAATGGCATCAGATCCCCACTGAGGTCATCAACAAGATCACACTGATGTCTCCACCAACCARCAAAAAGGAGACACAAGCTTTCCTAGGCACCATAAGCTTTTGGAGGATGCACATCCCCAAATACAGCCAGATAGTGARCCCTCTCTACCTGAAGACTCGCAAGAAGAACGATTTCCAGTGGGGCCCTGAACAGCAGCAAGATTTTGCCCAGATCAAGCAGGAAATCGCTCATGCCGTAGACCTCGGCCSAGTCAGGACAGGACCGGAAGCGAAGAATGTGCTCTACTCTGCAGCYGGGAGCAACGGTCTGTCCTGGAGCCTTTGGCAAACGGTGTCTGGTGAGACTYGAGGCCGTCCACTGGGATTCTGGAGCYGAAGCTACCGAAGATCCAAGACCAATTACACACCAACAGAGAAGGAGATCTTGGCAGCCTATGARGGAGTCCARGCYGCTTCAGAAGTGATTGGGACAGAAGCCCAACTCCTCCTGGCACCCTGACTACCAGTGCTGGGGTGGATGCTCAAAGCAAAGGTCCCCTCCACCCACCATGCCACCAATGTTACCTGGAGCAAATGGATTGCTCTCATTACTCAGCATGCTCGCATAGGAAACCCAAATCACCCTGGGATCCTGGAAATAATTACAAATTGGCCTGAAGGTGAAGACTTTGGTCTTGCTGATGAGGAGGAACGAACAAGTGACCCGGACTGAGGAAGCTCCACTGTACAACCAACTGCCAGTGGAGGATAAACTCTACGCTCTTTTCACTGATGGCTTATGTTGCATTGTAGGGATGAACCAAAAGTGGAAAGCAGCCGTGTGGAGCCCCAGATGACAGGTTGCACAGGCCACAGAAGGAGAAGGTGGATCAGGTCAATTCGCTGAACTCAAAGCCATCTAGCTGGCCCTAGACATTGCTGAGGGAAAAGTTGCCAAAACTCTTCCTTTACACTGATTCATGGATGATGGCCAATGCTTTGTGGGGGTGGCTGGAAAGGTGGAAAAAAGCCAATTGGCAGCCTAGAGGAAAACCAATCTGGGCTGCTGAAGAGTGGAAGGACATTGTAGCCTGGGTGGAGAAGCTACCTGTGAAAGTCTGCCATGTAGATGCCCACATCCCCAAGAGACGGGCTAATGAGGAGCACTGAAACAACAAGCAGGTAGATCAGGCTGCAAAGGTAGAGGTTTCCCAGATCAACCTGGACTGGTAACACAAGGGTGAGATGTTCCTAGCTGGATGGGCCCATAATGCCTCGGGGCACCAGGGCAGAGATGCCACATATAAGTGGTCACAAGACTGAGGGGTGGATTTAACCATGGACAGTATTTCCCAAGTTATCCATGACTGTGAGACATGCGCTGCCATAAAGCAGGCCAAGCAGGTGAAGCCCCTATGGTATGGGGGAAGGTGGGACAAGGACAAGTATGGAGRGGCCTGGCAGGTTGATTACATCACACTGCCCCAGACCTGTCATGGCAAGCGCTATGTACTCACAATGGTAGAGGCAACCACTGGATGGTTGGAGACCTACTCTGTATCTCACACCACTGCCCGTAGCACCATCCTAGGCCTTGAAACACAGGTCCTTTGGAGGCGTGGTACCCCAGAGAGAATTGAGTCCAACAACAGGACTCATTTCAAGAACAGCCTTATAAACACCTGGGCTAGGGAACATGGCATTGAGTGGGTGTACCATATCCCTTACCAAGTACCTGCTGCTGGCAAAGTGGAACGATGTAATGGACTCTTAAAAACCGTCTTGAAGGCACTGGGTGGGGGTACTTTCAAAAACTGGGAACARCATCTAGCAAAGGCTACCTGGATGGTAAACACCCGAGGCTCCACCAGCCAAGCAGGCCCTGCCCAATCTGAACCGCTGCATACAGTAGATGGAGACAAGGTCCCAGTAATACGTCTCAAAGGTTTGTTAGGAAAGAATGTCTGGATTCATTCTGCCTTGAGCAAAGACAAACCCATCTGTGGGGTTGCTTTTGTTCAGGGACCAGGTTCCACATGGTGGGTAATGCAGGAGGATGGAGAAACTCATTGTGTACCTCAGGGGGATTTGATTTTGAATGAAAACTGCTTTTAATGTTGGGATGTCTATGATTACTGCTTGCTGAATATCACTGCCACTATTTTGTATATATGTATATATATCTGTAAGTCTTTAGAGTTAGAATGTATTAGTTTGGGATTCGAGCCGACAGATATAGAATAAGGGGTGGATTGTCTTGGGTTGATGTTGTGCCAATCCTGTATTCCTATATTCCGTCAGCTTGTATGCCCAAAAGGTGTCTGTGCCTTTAAATCTGACCAGGAAGAAGGGGCAGGGGYGGCGCAGGCAGTTTAAAAGCTGGGGCTGAGAGGTGTGAGAGGGAAGCACGACTTACTGGGCACACGGTTGATAGCTTTCAGGGGTCTCAGGACACGGACAGTACGGATCGCAGACAGGTTAATGTTTTGGAGATCCAGGGAGTACTCCACCATCCTGCAGAAGGGGAGGGAGAAGGGAAGAGAGAGAAAAAAGAGAGAAAAAGAAAGTTTAAAAGAATCCAGAATTTTAGCTTGAGCCACAAATTTATCATTTCTTCATTGAAGAGTTTCTGGAAATCATGGGGATGAAGCCTGAGTCTTTGGAAGCAAAACTGAAGTCTCCATGAGCCCTCTGGGAAGAAGCCCAGAGCCTGCAGCAGCTCCTCTAGCAGTGAGTGTATTGCACAT
This sequence comes from Malurus melanocephalus, assembly GCF_030028575.1. NCBI lineage: Eukaryota > Metazoa > Chordata > Aves > Passeriformes > Maluridae > Malurus > Malurus melanocephalus. The sequence goes on along the minus strand of NW_026623249.1, from coordinate 3,203,819 downwards.
GAACATGGGCTAGGAGCTGCACCAACACACACCTGCTGCAGCGCAGGAGAGGAAGGAGCTGCCTGAAGATGCCCTGGCAAGGAGGGCACGCCCCTGGCCAGAGAGTGCACATGGGGTGGCCACTGCACACAAGGCCAGCAGGAGGGGCCCATTTTGCTGAGTTACCTGCAGCACAGGGGGGTCTCCCTGTGTCCCCATCATCACCCCCAGGAGGCAGCTTCAGCTAACCTGCTTTATCTCAGATAGAAACAAACCACCTTACTTGAAGTACCAACTCCTTTTACTTGGTGGAAAGCTTTCCCCCATGGCTGTGAATCACTCCTTTCTGACATCAACCAAAAAAGGAAAAGCCTAATTTTAGGACCTATGCTAGACCTTAGCTTTCCTAACCCAACAACCTGTGCTCTAAATAACCTCAAAGTGCAAATAGGTGTGACTAATGCATTGGCTTTGCTSCAAGAGCAGCAGGTGCAGGTGACAAAAGGTGACCTGGCCCAGCAATCCTTAGTCCAGTGTTCTCTCTTCAGCCAGTATGGCAAATATCCTGTCTCTTTGAAAGCATGGCAAGAAACTATTATATTGATAATTTACCCTGGCCAGCAATTTCCACCTGAGAATCTCAAAACATCTTACATGTTCTCATGAACACAGGTGCATGAGGCACCTCCATGAAGACATGGGCTGTTGTCACCAGCCTCCCTTGGRTAATCCTGATGTGCAGATGGGATCAAGAAGGTGACACAGTTGGCAGGTAAAATAGCAGCAGAGTCAGGACAGGAACTGCTTCTACTGAATCTCTTCTCAGACACARATAATAAAACTACGAAAAGCTGCATTTTCCTTGGCTTTTTGACAAGACTCAAGAGTCAAGAGGGATTAAGGACAMAGCCTTTTGCTACTGCACCCCTTCTCAGAACAAAAACATTATTAGACCCAAATGCCTCTGACCGGGAGCCACTGAGAATTAAATGAGAGATCCGAAGTGAGACAYTGAGAGGGAAATGAGGTACAGCCAGTCTGTAAAAAATAATCAGGGAGAGGCATTGAGTGAAATGGACCAGTGGACTGATACTTCTATTGAGTATCCTCCATTCAAGAGGACCTTGAAGAGCTAATGCCTGGTTATCTGTCTATACTTTCACAAAGGGGACTTGTCAGAGTGATAGATTTTCAAACACGATGGGGTAAACCTGTCGAAGTGTTGTGATTATTCTCTCTCATGCTCTCTTTCTTTCTCTCCCTCATTCCTTTCACTCTGTTCTCTCATGCACTTTTAGGGTAATTGCATGAAATAATTCTTCCTCTGAAATGCAGTGATATTCATTTACCTCCCTGGAGCTGTCAGTTCCACATATACCAAGTGCAGAAGAAGAGACAAGGGATTTCATACAGATAATCAAAATATTCTCACCTCCAAAAAAGCCCTGATCCCAAACCAAGCAGAAATATTCAACTGGCCTACAGAAAGCATTAGTGATGGAGAGAGACTTAGGATCCAGTCTGATGAAATTGGGAAGTGGATACGAAAGAGGAGGAATACACGCAGATATAAATGCATGGACATGACTACAGGACACACTGGAGTTGTTGCCCCAGAATTAGATAGACCTGGTGAAACTTTGGAACTGCAGTTATGGGCAAAGCACACTACAGACATCGTTGTGTTGCTCCCAGGACATGAGCTAACAGCTCTTCACAGAGACCTAGCACATGGAGGCAGCTTTCTGGCTGAAGGAGCCCCACGCTGCAGTCTGTTGTGGGACTTAAATGGGAARTCCTGAAGAACGCTGTGGCCCTCACAGAAATGGAGCACAGCAGAAAAGCATAGGACTAGGGCTGACATAAAATCAGTGGGCAGAGGTGACATATTTTCTCAGCCTTAACCATGCAAAATTAATGTTAAAGTGTTTACAAACCATTGGGTTTTGTCTTCTTGTGGCTACAGCATGTGAGTAACCTTAACCAGGTGCACATGACTGCCCTCTCCTAGCTGGAATGAGTCTGCTGCCTGTGTAGTACAGTCCCTGTGTCACTGGAAAATTATTAATCGTCAAAGTACTGACCATGGGTCCTTTCAGCACAAGACAAATACTGCCTTAACTCAACTCTGTGGTTGAGACAGCAGCAAGCCAGCCTCCTGCAGCCCTCAGTGGCCACAGATTCACAGATTTACTGCCATTACATTCCAGTGTAGCCAGACAGAAAAAGCTGAACAGACAATCACACTGCCAGGGAAAACAGCAGGCTGTTCCCAAGGATGGGTTAGAAAAGGGCAACTGCTAAATCTTTTAGAGAGCAACTTGCAACAGAAATTAACTCAGCCCTAGGAGGCCTCAGGGCTTCAGCTGGATTAACAGAGCCCTTCTGCCTGCAGTTCTTCTTGAGGCCTCCTAGTCTTGGCTGTAATAACAGAGAAATCCAGGAAGCTTAAATCCCTGTGGATGAGATATGGCTATTGTAGTCACATAGATTGTATCCAAACAACTTCAAGGCAATTCCAGTGTAATTTTGCATTAAGGCCTCTCATTTTTGCATTTTAATTCCTAGTGATCGCTTCAGCATCAGCTTATGTGCACACTTCTCTTTGTGCAAGGGGAGCATGCCCACACCATACAGATGATCAAGGTGCAGTGAAACTCCATTCATTACCAAAAACCCACCCATTTTCTCTGTGGATAAAACTGATAAAGCCAAGTGGTGCCTCCTTCCTCTAACAAAATAGGATCTCTTAGTGACTCTGCTGGAGTCTCCAGATATCTGCAGGAATTGCATTTCAGGAATTGCTAGCCCAGCTCTTTTTTATCATTCTCCAGCCAGCCCTGCTCCCTACAGCCTGGAAACTGTGGGCACTTAACCCACTCTGGGGTTGGGCTGTACCCCATCTCCTAACACCACCTGTGGAGGTAATGTCAGGTTGACAAAGAATCCAAAGGAATCACCACAAAAAGTGATCAGTCAGAAGCTGTCAGGAGGTTCACCTTTCTTGTGTCTGGGGATCCTGTGATGGTGCATCAGGTGTACTGTGCTTATCTGGACCCTCAGGCAGGTGGGTGTTTGGATCCTAATGACACTGCAACCTATGTAACCCTGTATTTGCCAAGTGTTTGTAAACCAAGAGCAAGGAAAAGTTGCAGCCAGTACACAATGATTGCCACCTACTGAGATCCCCAGGCTCCTTGCTTTGTAGCAGCTCAAAGCCATGAGCAAGGGTAGCTCCCATGATCTGACCACCCTTCATCCAGTTCTCTCTTGGCTGCTTAAAGCATGTCATGTTAGTAAACACTGTAAATTCTTTAAGGTCTAGGGGCAGTCAGACAAAGTGTAGGATGCAGGAAGGCAAGGAAGGAAAAAAAAAAAAAAGACCGTGATGCTTGTGAGCTCTTTATCATGAGGGAACAGGGTTAAAYGTATCTCTTCTGAGGGAAACAGCAGCTCATTTCTGGCACCACTAAAGTATTTTGTGGCCTCTGGTGTGAGTGGGTGAGTGGAGGGACAGGTTCAGAAGCTTAAACTGTGCTAAATCAGGCAAACTTCTCATCTGTAATGGAATTTGAGCACTGAGTTGTCAAGATAATTGAATATTTACAGTGACTCTTGTTCTCTTACTAGAGGTTTTCTTCTTCAGAACTTTACACATGAAACTCTTCTGGAAGGAGAGGGGACTGATACATGGTGTCCTCAAACCACACAGCATAAGACTGATGCATATTGGGAGCACTGTCAAGGTGGGAAATGGGACGGGGGGGCCTGGCTGCATGCATGGGATTCATCCTGCAGAAGCAGGGGGATGTCTGGCAGGGAGCACCTCTCCACTCAAGCTCTGCCTCTGTCCCCGCTCTCAAGGCATCCCACCTGCTCCCTGCCTCCTTACATCCCTCTGACGCACGCTGCCTGCAACATTTCYGCCTGTCATTTTGCTCTTTTATCTTAATTCCCAGTTTTTCCCTTTGCCCCTTGACTTTCCTTTGTATTTTTCCACTTAGGTAAATCTGCTAAGCTGACACATAAAGGATCTGCAGTGAAACAGAGATGAAACCAAGCTGCTGCAGGGAACTGTGAGCAATTTGTTAGCACACTGACCCTTGTCCAGAATGTGCCTGATCTTGTGTACCTGTGTCAAGCCACTGGAGCAGACAGTGAGCACAGAGGGACAAGGGGGCATGGAAACCTTCATTGCTCGTGAGGCCTCGACAACACCAGAATAGCTTCATCAGCTACATCTTGGCACTTATTTCGTCCTCTGCACCTGTGAGCTCGAGAGTGGGCTTGGATCTGCCTTGGCACTGGAGAAGAGCAGTGTGCATTGTCCAACAGAAGAAATTCACAGCCAGCACGGCTCTGTGCCAGGCACGGGAGAGCAGACTGCCCAGCGGGATGGAAGAATAAAGCTAAGGCTATGTAAAATGGAGTGAGAATATGAAAGCCATGTAAGGAGTCCAGGAAATTCAGATTTTATCTGCTGCACGTGTGACCCAAGATAATGTACTTATGCAATGCCTGGCTAGCTGCTGCCTTGCAGTTACATTCAATAAAATCCATCATTAAAACACTCCAAACATTACCATTTACCTCTTCATATTTACATCTCTTTGTACCTTATTAAGTACTTATTAACTTTCCTAATCTTGCCTTCTGAACTTCTATTTGCTGAAAATTAGCAGCCAAGAAATGGTATTTAAAACCTATTCCAAAATCATTCATGAAAAATAGCAAGGCAGTATTTTTCTTATGACACAAAGCCAATATGTTTTTGTCAAATTCAAAAGCTGCCTAATTCCCCTTCTCTGATAGAAGTTTTCAATTGAAATCTAATTAACTGCAGTCTAATCAATTCATATTTTTTGTCAAATAAATATGGATTTGGCACTGAAGCCAAACACTTCATGGCTGTGACTTTCTAGCTGTAATTTCAGATTTACTTTGAGTCTCTGTGAGAAGTGAAGCTTTTCCTGCCTGTGAACTTCTGTTTGATCCTTACATCTATGAGCACCTGATTTGACCAGGGCAAAAGACTTTGCTCTGTGTCAGGGCTGAAAGACTGGTTTGCACCTATAACATGGCTAGATGGGATTTAAACAATGTCTTCTGTGCGTAAGAATATGCCGTTCTGCCTGTTTGGCAATCAAATTTTACAAACGGCAATTTCTACCATTTTAAAGCTTTAGAACATAGGATTTCATAGGAAAAACATAGACTGTCAGTTTTTTCTGACTTAAATTTTATTTAGATATCTATGCCAAAAGTTGGAGCTGTTGTCTCTCCATTTACGAAGATGTCAACCCCTCAATACATGATCCATCCCACAGCTCAAATCTTCCATTTGAAGTTTGTGGGATGGTGGGAGACTGATTTAACCCTAAATTCTTCCACTTCACTCATACATACCAGGATGAGGTCTCACTTTCTCTGCTCTGGCTTCAAAGGCTACAATACAAAGAAGGAGCAAAGCTGGTAGTCTCACTGGACAATGTACTCCAGTGGTCCCATATATCTCCTCTTACATTATTGACCCATCCTGGGGAAAGGAAATTTTAAAGAGGCATATGCATCATTTGATTCGTGCAGCCCTGCTCCTCTGTGGCCAGAGATGCAGCAGTGGGCAGGGAACATGGAGAACAGGGCTGGCCAGACTCCCCCAGAGACTCTATCAGCTGAATTTGTGCTGTGGAAAAGGAAGGCAAAATSCACTGTTGGGCTCCACAACTGCCCGGATAAGGGGGCACCACCAGCACGGGGGTAACAGCAATGAGGCAGGAGGAGGAGCACAAAGATAGGCAGGAAAAGAGCACCCAGATGAAGGTCTAGAGCATGGGACACATGTGCCATTCAAGGCACCTCCTGTCATCCCTTGCTAAAGCTGAACATGCCTGAGCTTGTACACAAGGAGAGCTGGAAGATGGATCCAATCTCTCGTGAATCCATCTGGACATATCAGAGGCAGAGCCAGGAGATTTTGATGAGGCCTRTCCAGACACTATACAGGAGAGGAAGGCTACTGCTTCTACAGAGTCTGCAGCCACAGATGCATGCATAGCAGCAGCTGCAGGCAGCTTACTTGCCAGCCCAGCAGGGCTCCTAGCCAGGGCTATGTTTTAAGATTTTTGCCTCATGCCTGCCACTTTGCTCTACGGCTGGAGCTACATCYTTTTTATCCCCAAAGGTCCCATGGGCTACAGCAAAGGTTAAAGGCTCTTTCTTTACTTGGACCTGATCTGTGTGGACGTTGTGGTTCAGGAGGGGTAGGGCTGCCAGGCAGATCCCAGCACAGACTCTGCTATCAGCTCACTTGAAATAGATAGACAGATAGATAGATAGATAGAGACAGATAGGTAGATAGATAGGTAGATAGATAGGTAGATAGATAGATAGATAGATAGATAGATAGATAGATAGATAGATAGATAGATAGATAGATAGACAGATAGACAGATAGTTAGATAGATAATGTTTAGACATAAATATATATACCTGAAGAAAAAACTGCATATTTGCATCCATTTTGCAAGGTTGGGTGCCCCTGGGACCAGGCTTCAAAATGCACCCTAAACAGATAATCCAAAATCCCTTCAACATCTACCACAGAAAAAATGGAATAACACAGTAGGCCTCAAAATTGCTTTGCAAAACCATAGTGTACTAAGCTAAGTAGTGCTGCTTATCTCTTTTAAATTTAGAGCTCATTATGCTGCTAAAAGACAACTCTCTGCTGACAGGAAAGCTGCAAGATAGAAGTAAAGAAAAAATATCCCTYGCTAGTAAAACAAGAAATGCAAAAATTACACTCTTTCCCCCCATTTATAAAATATAATAATGATAAAGAGTCTATAATTCTGTTAGTAAAAAAGAACATTTCCCCAGGGAGTGATAGATCAATTACTAATTACACAACTCCAGAGCTGTGATGCTTTATAGTCTTAAAAAAAATAACCTGCAACTGTCCCTCCCTCCAGTACAAAATTTTTTTTTTTTTTTTTACATTGCTTTGCAAGCAAAAGCTGCTGAAATCTTCCAGAGCCTGTGAGACTGGTCCCTTGCTGCCTGGAATGTGATTATTTCACACCCTGGAACACTCAGATTTCTCTCCAAACTGTGTACTAAGAGAAAATGTCAGAGTTTCTTAATGGTTTCAGAGACATGATATGAAAAGACATAAGCAGGTTTTCAACTGTGAAAAGAAAGCCAGAAGGACTCGCCATGCTCAGATGACTGAATACGAGTGACGGAGCCTCACTTTTAAAAACCAAGGGTCAGAACACAGGCTCTGACCTCTGTATTTCACTGCTTAGGGGAAAAAAAAATTTAAAAGGGTGTCTGCCTTTTGGTCCTCTGGGCCTGCTGGTTTTGCTATTTTTTTKGGGGGGGGGGGTGGTGTTTTTTGGTTTTTTTTGGTTTATTCTTTTTATTTCGGGGGGGAGTGTGTTTTGGTTGTTGTTGGTTTTTTAAAAATGAATCTAACATTCATATGGTAGGGAATTTGCTTTCAGAAAGGCAAAAAATCAGAGGCAATAATTGAGAACTACATGTTACGCAGGCAGGGTAGCACTGCCTCCTTGTTTTGATTCTTCTCTGGTGTGATTCATTTCGTTTTGATGACTGCTTTCATTTCAATATGTTGCACATCTAGGGATAGYTTTACTGGGAGAAAGCAAATGAAATAATTAGTATCATTAAGGAGGGAAAAGAGAGTGCATGTTTAAGGGGAGGGMTGTGCTGCTGCTATTTCTACCTTTGGTTAAGATGCTATTTAGCCTGCTACTTGCTGGTTTCCATCTTTACTGATCACTACTTGAAACACCTAATTGCTATATTTATTACAGTTTTCTTTTACTTGCCATAATTTTATAGAAAATTCTATTTGGCATCGAACATTAGCTAACTAGGGTTTTCTGAGCATTCTGCTGTTTACCCTGCTGTTAATAAGTATTTAATGATCTGAGATTTTAAAGTCATAACTATGCAAATTCTGGCCAGGTCCCTGAAGAACTGTAGTTAATTAAAAGCAAAGAAAAAGCAGAAGATTGGTGACACACTTCCCCATCTTGTGAGATTAAGGCCAGTTGGTGTTTTTCAGGCTAAGAGGCATCTTCCTAGTGTGGAAGGGCACCATAAATACACACCATACAGTGATGGATTTGTTTCCTGGAAACAGGTGGGCATTTGAGGATGGGGGCAGCTACCTCACATCCTTCAGAGAGCTGCCAGCTCCCTTTCCTAGGCAAAACTGTAGAGGGTGGATCTTGGGGCCATAAGTGCTTTCCATGTAAAGAGAAAGCTGATGTTCCAAGGTACACTCAGTGATATTGCACATGTTTGAAAAGAGCTTGGATGGATGAACTCAGGAAGCATCATCACTCCAAGCCTATGGAAAGGATGCCGTATCTAARGAATTATGGGAAACAGAACTCAAGGACAGTAGATAACTATCAGAAAGAAAATATAAAAGTAATATATGAGTCAATAGAAACACTTTCCAGGCTCCGGGTGTGGAAGATGCAAAAAGCAGTCCCAAAGAATCAACTAGCCAAAAGGCACAGTGAGAAGTGTTCTGTTCAATTTAAGGGGCTATCAGCCTTGTCTGAGAAGAGATCTTCAGCYGTACAAAATCCTCTCCAAAGGCTGCAAAACTCAGAAAGGGAGTTTTGGAGAAGGAATGAACGTATCAGGAGAGCTGTGCTGCCATTTTGTTTAAGAAATGAAAAAGCAAATTTAGGAAGGTTTTCAGACTTCAGGGATAGTATTTACCTGTGAGAAGGTGTTTTGAAACTAGTATTTTTTTCTTATCTTTATGGATATACCACATTATAGAGTTGGATTTWTGTCCCTGTCTGAATAAGGTGGACAAGAAATATGCAGCTGAACTCCTCAGTGGTACATTCTGGCCAACAGGCAAAAAGGTGATGGAGGAATGTGGTAACAAAGTGCTGGCTTGGCTAGCCACATGGAGCATGAGATTGGCAGAGCACTGGGCTAATCCTGTGCAGAAATATTAACTAGCATTCCATTAGAACAATAATTACGTTTTAGAGATCTGAGAGAAAGACCAGTCAGAAGATTGTTAAATGAAAGACCAAAGGGGAAAGTGATAAAATTAGGCAAAGAGTTAATTCTTACAGAACCTCCATGTCAAGAACAAAACKAATCAAGGCACTAAAAGATGTAAAGAGGAGGAAAATAGCATTGCCTATACACCAGTGCCAGGGGCCTGAGTAATAAAGAGAATAAGAATTGTTCATTTTATGAGCATAATGCCTAAATGGCATTAGGAAAGCCTGGTGGGAAAATCTGCATGAAAGGGATATTAAAATTAAGGATTTTAACCTAGCTAGGGAGGCTCAAGTGGACAGAAAGAGAGGGGGAGTAACGTACTCTGTCAAAAATGGCATTTGCTAGTACAGAATCAGTGCAAAATACTTGCGGATTAATTTTCTGACACATAGAGAGTTCCTCCTGGCTAGAAAAATGGGCTGACAGGAGCCACGTGAAATTCAACAGATGAATGCAGGGCCCTGCATTTGGGCTGGACTGATGGAAAGYGATGCTGCTGGAAAGGAGCTGCCAGTCCTGGGGGGCAGGTGACACACAGTCCACGCAGAGAAGGAAAAAGACATACAAAGCTGCACCAAATGGATTGCAGCAGTGGATGCAGAAAGATTGTGCCTCTTAGTTTATACTCCATAGACCATGTCTAGTACATTCTGAATAGTACATTCATTTTTGGCCCTCCAATAAAAGAAGGTGTTAATAAATTGGAGCAAATTCAGTGGAGGGTCACTAGGGTGCTCAGGGGTTGGAGATTTTATCCTGTGAGGAGAGGCTGAGGGATGTGGAGCTTGGAGAGGAGATGATTTTGGTGGGACCTAACAGCAGTTSCTTGGTACCTACAAGGCAGTCACTGAAGAGATTAAGCCAGAATCTTCACAGTGCCACATGGCAGGAGAACAAGGCACAACAAACGTAAATCCAAAAAGGAAAGRGAGGTTCAGACTAGCTACAAAGATACATCAGCAGTAGGGCTGGGATGAGGAGAGAYGGTGCCGTCTCCATCTGTGGTGGTTGTCAAGATTTGACTGGACAACTCGAGTTCACTGTTAACCCCCCTTTGAACAATATTAGAGACCCCACAAAGAAGGCCCTTTCCAACCCTGATTATCTATGATCTTATGAATGTGAAGAGATATGTCCAGATCACACTAGAAGACCAGCTGACTAGCTCTCTTGATAAAAGCACTCTCCTCATCCATCTCTAAGAATTAAATTTGAGTAATGCATTGGGGGTACGTAAATCTCCTTGAAAGTTCCCAGCCTTACAAATGACAAAAAATTGTATTCAGGAATGGAAGACAGAGAGATTGTCTATTAAGTTCTTTCTTAAAAAAAAAAATTATTATAGAACTTAAAGCTAGAATTACTTGGTTACMAGTGTTACGTCCAAATCAAGTAAGGTCATCAACAGTATCAGGTATATTTGGTGATTAGAGAGGGCACATTAATGAATTTGAAACCACACAGAACCAGCCATAGAATCATAAAATCATTTAGATTGGAAAACACATTTGAGATCATTGAGTCCATCTCAACCTAACCRAGCCCACCAATAAACTCTGTCCCTAAGCATCAGTCGCATCTACATGTTCTTTAAATAGCTCCAGGCATCAGACTAGTCAGTCTTCATAAACTGTGGAGTACAGTCAAGTGGTGCTTAGGAGTATTTATCAGGTATCCAAGAAGATTCAGTAGAGACAAAAMGGTGAACAGGCTAGAAAGATAGTACGTAAGTGAAAGCAAAAGCAGCAGCCTAATAGCGGGAGATGGAAGGTGATACCAATGAATACAAATTAGGAGACAGACTTATAGCAAATTTGTAAGAGAACTGAATGAGCACATAAAATGGTAAAAATTTTGGAACAAGAAAACAGAATTGTCACTAAYAGTGTAAAAAGGCAGAAAACATCAGTTAAAAAAAAAAGTTCTCTGGGGAAGGTCAGATGAYATATGTGCACCATAGATCATAATGAGCTAATTTCAGCTCCAGCTGTGATCAAGTATTTTAGGCTGTGCCTAAATAGGGATTTACTAAGATACGCAAGCCTGGACAATTTGTATGCAAGAGTTTTAACAGAGACGGCCACAAAAGATCTGGACCAGTACTGATAAATTTTGATTAAACGCAGAAAACTTGGAAAGCATCCAAGGGTCAAAGGAACTCAGATGTTGTGCCAGGAYGCAGTGATCTCAATGACTGGACTGATGCTGGTGACAGTACAGTAATGAAATCGTCAAAATGTATCTTGGATTAAAAGTAGATAACAACATTAACCACACCCAACACAAGTTTAAGGAAAAATAGACATCATCAAACTAATGTGCTCTAATTTCTTATGAGATTACAAGTCTGGTTCACACAAGTAATTAGTTTACGGCTAGAAACTAAGAAACATTAGATACGGCTAGAATGATACGCAATCATCATGACATACATTAGCTGGATAAAAATTGTCTAAATAATAAACCTCACATGCAACACTAAATGGGGATTCATTTGTGAGCAGATGTACTTCTGTAATGCACAATTCTTGTCACTCTGTTCTTTATTTATTTATCACAACCTGACARAAAACTAAAAAAAGTCACTGATGGATTTTGCAGTTGAGGCTTATTTTTGGGAGAACAGAAAAAAAAGAAGATGACAAGTCAGGGATAGAACAGCATGAACTGCTTTGGAAATGCAAATAGTATGTATTCCAGTGTGAAAAAATTGAGCCAAATATCTGCGAACGAAGTTTACTGTTCCTACTAATAGGAAAGGGTTTTCTCTCTTCCAAAGAGGAGACTGGAAAAAAAAACCCCAACCAATCAAGCCTAGAGGCAATGAAGAAAGCAGCTGAATTAATTGATAGGGAGATGTTGTGACTGAATGATCAGGATACTGCAATACTTTGCTATAGAAAACAAGAAATTTCAGGCAGGAGTAGAGAGACAATATTACAACCAAAGGCACTGAAGCAGACTGAAGCACTGACAGAGTACTGTGTCTTGTTCTGAAGTCCACTTCTAAAAGCTGTTATAAGAAAACCACTAGTATCTCAAAATGCCAGAATACCCACACCAAAAGCAAGGTCAGGATGGCATTTGACTGCAGTTTGAAATCTACGTGGCAAACTTCACTGTGATAACCAAGGGAGATAAAGACAGCACTCTGAAAAATAGACCACCTCTGCTCAGCCATTGGACTTCAACCAACAAGTTAAGATAAGATTGGGAGCATATTTTACAGGGGACACACCTGTAATSAGAAGCACCCTCCCAGCCACATAGTCAAGTCCTCTCCCCCTTAACCTACCTACCTACTGACATAAGTGAATTTTATAGCAGGGCATGTCCCAGGGATACCAGAGAAGAGGGCAGACAGAATTCCCACCACAAACAATTAATTACAGCACTTGGGTCATGAGAGGCAGAACAACCGCCCCACCCCCCGACATGGAATTCATGCCCCCAAGGCCGGGGGACACTTAGGTCAGAGGTATAAAGGGATCATAKCTCCTTTCCTAGAGGGACAGTGGCRTCATCTCCAAGCATGTGTGAATGCAACTGTCTCACAGAATGGAGTAAGCAGAGGAAACTGTTCATTTTTTTTATTGCTAGAGAACTGCCTTAAAAAGTTGATGAATATGAGCCCAGAAACAAGTGACTCTTCCCCTAAATTCTCACACATATAGACTTTGGCTGACGGTTCCAATCTGATTAACTTTCTCATTATCTCAACTTTCACACCATCATAGCCTCTCAACTTGAGGATGCTGCCCTCTGAAGTTGCCTCAGTTCAAGCTCTCCAAACACACCCATCACTCTGGGAAACAAATGACGACAGACAAGAACTAAACACAAATGGAAAGGAAGAGGGACTCCCACCAGGACAGCTGGTGTGATGAGCACAGTCTGCTTGAAACGTCTGGGAACTTGCAACCTCCTGTCACCAGTGAGCAGTTGGGAATGGGAGCATCAACAAGCTGAATGTGCAGCCCTGGTTGTTTGTGCACACAAGGGCATTGGCACTCCTCAAACCAAATTATCTCATATGACTTTTGGAGCTTTGAGGGGAACAATGAGGGAGAGCATTGACTTATAATTGTTGTTTTGGGCTTTTTCCTAACACTTTCAGGGAAAAAACACATTGAAAGTGGTTAGGGAAGAGAGTGTGCGAGAGGGGGAAAAGTTATGGTGATGTCAGCTCCTATTGCCATGGAAACTGAACATTTTTAGTGACAATGGAGTCTTCCTCCTTGAGCTGCTGGGTTGTGTGGGGAGCAGGGGCAAGSAGGGCAGGGGCACACGAGGGAATTCAGCTAACTAAAACTATAGCTTCTGGCTTTCCAAGGAAGTGAGGAAATGATTGTCTGAATACATGGTTTATGTAACCAAAACACTGTCTGGGGCAATAGCAGCAAATAGTCATTATGCTGTTTGATGAAACGTGCTGTCGMCAGCGAGCCAGATGGAGACATCTCAGCTGCCCAGGAACACCCCACAGAACAGGCCCTCGCCTGCACTTCACTTTTCCATGCTGCAGTTTACTCTTTGCAGCCTTTGCTGCCTTGCTGGGTTTTTTGGAAAGGGAGAAGGGAAGAAAAGGGCTGGGAAGTACAGTCCTGGTTCTTGAAATTCAGAGCAGCTGTGTGTATTCTAGGCTGGGCATTGCTTCCCAATATGGATGTTTCCTTAAGAGCCAAGTTGATGGTCTCCCTTGCAGAAAATGAGAATCCAAGATCATGAAAAGGAGAAAGCTCTTAGAAAAAATGGATCAGTCCCTGATCAGAATCTAACTCACTGGCATGGAGAAAATGTGCAAGACCTAATACAAGGTGTCCTCTYTGAGTCAGAATGCTAAGGCAGCATCTGGACCAGAGTAAGCTGAAGCTGCGATCCAGGTCTGGGATCAATAGGGATGAAGGCTGGGGCTTACACGGGAGGTTAAGCAAAAGCCTACAGTACGTAAGGACAAGTGAAAGCCTCGGATTTGATTTAAAYAGTGCAGGCAATTTTAATGAATTTCAAAGAATAATGAATTAATAACCACAAGCTTTTATAACTCGAAATACATTATATAGTCATTAGTTCTATATAACTAAATGGAAAAATCTTTCTTTAGCAGAAGCYCTTTGAGATCAGATATTCTAATGAGATTACTATCATTTCATTCTGACACCTCATGAGGACAATTGAACAGAAATCAGGAAACAAATTTCTTTCAGTTTTGGACCTAAAATAAAAAATCCTCCACACTAACTATTTTATATCAAAGGTGTTGATTTGAAGTCTCCTTGGCATTTAAAGAAGTTCAGATATGAGCTTTTTTTCCTAGTACTGCTATCAGATGCACAAAAGACTCTGTCTCTCCTCAAATTCCTGCCAGCAATGGTGACAGAAGGAAATGTGTAAATGGAGTTTGCTCCCTTCTTGTCTGGGAAGTGAGGATTTCACTTATTTCCTGCATGAAATATTTGAGCTCCCCCTCTTTCCTTTAGCATTGCCCCACTGATTTCACCATCTCTTCAGACAGCACCGCTCACATACCATACTTGCAGGGACACCAGGAAGGCATGACCCCCAGTTCCCAAGCCTTTTTACCTCACACACTGGTTCTCCTATGCCCACYTGGAGCAGAGTCTTTCTCCCAGCACACTGGCAGCACATCACCCACACAGAGGGGCACCTTGGGCCTCAAGGTCCCCTTTTCAAACCCACCAGTTCTTCCTTCCTCAAAGGATGCTTGCTAGGGTCTTGCTTTCCCTGCATCCATTCACCAGCAATTTTGCCACCAGGAGCTCAGGCTAGAATATACAATGATCTGGCTTTTCTCAATACCATGTCACTTTAACTGGCATTCCTCATGTCGGGCCATTTAAAATCAGATGTTAATCACAGCAGGCTCAGCTACAAGAAAGGTCTTCCCATCTCACACATATTGTGTTAATTCAGAGAAGCCTGCAGATTTCATCTGCCTGTCCTCCTTTCATGCACAACCCTGGCCAAGAATCAGCCTTCAAATTTTTACAGCTGCACTGAGTTTTAAAATCTCTGCTCCTCTCAGAAGCAAACAATTAYCTGCTCCTCCAGAGGGAATGATTTTCAAGTCTTGCTATAGAAGAACTCTGTCAAAAGCAAATATAAAGACAGTGCTGCTCCACAGCACGGGGGAAAACTCTGCAAAGTGAGCTCAAACTCACTGCTAGCTCAGTCAGTTATACATGCACTTCCAGGCAACAGTGGGGTTGGATACTCCTGGCTGGAGAAAAAGAAAATTGAGGAATTCTCTCTGAAAAGATGTTCACWTTTTTTCTGTGAGAAGAGCAACATTACATATTTATTTCTGACTTTTTTTTTATTATGCCACAAGACATTCTAATTGAAAGTTAGAATTAAAAAAAAAAAAAAACACAAAAAAAAAGACGCACATCCCACTGGTATCAGAAATGGACATTTTGCTGAGATTTAAAAGGCAGATTCTGGTAGACTTTATACATGCAGAGGAGAAAATCAAAGCTTCACCATAGCAACTTTGTTGCAAAAAATCCTCAAATGTCAACTTGTCCCAATAGTACTGCGGGTAATACTGGTGCAATACAAAGACAAAAAAGTCCTGAATAAAAAATCTGACATTCCTACTCTCGTAACACTGCTCCTGGAAGCCAAAATGCTAGCTTTAGTTTGCTTCTGCTAAAAGTTACACCTCTTTTACCCGCACATTATAAAAACAAAAAAAAAGCCACAAATGTTTCTGGGTAAGCTCTTCAGCTGGTACAAATTAACACCCTCYACCAAAGTTGTGCTAGACAGATAGCTGCACATCAACTGAGGAGCTAAGCTACCTTGTCTGTTCTTTCTTCCATTGGCTGCTCATACCAGCATGCCAGCTTGGCAGCTGTACTGGAGTAGCACCAGAGTGGAAACTTTCCCCTCAGTTACATAATTTCTAGTACCAAGACTCTAGTAAATCCAGAACAAAGAGATTATCAACCTACCCAGCCATGACAATGAAGAAATCCAGGCGGTTCCAGGTGTCTCCAAGGTAACACTTCTTGCCAAAGATCCCCAGGGCCACCATCTTTAAGACCATTTCCATGGCAAAGAAGATGAAGATGAAATCGTCAAACACCTGCCAAACACAAACCCAAGAGCATATTTGACAAACATTCTCAGCCTTGGACTTTAAAACACAGAATGTGAGAAAAATGCTAATTTCAGTAATCCTGAAAATGGGTGAGAGGCAGGGCTGGAAAAGTTTCTTCCATGAAGCCCTGTCATCACAGCTTCCTACTGCTCAAGTTCAGTGAGGGCTTTTATAGTTTTTTCATCCACAGGTAAAGTAATTGATGCAGACTCAGAGACTCCCTACATAGACTTGAAAAGTAATTTTGGGTCAGCACCAGCAGATCCAAGCCTGGCAGAAAAACACTGTTTTTCCAAGATTGCCCCAGGAGATACTCCTTATCACATTTCTGCTAATGCTCAGCTGAGAACATAGTGCAACTTCATGCACAGCTTGGACAGCACATACCTATCACAGAGAGAATCTTCGAATACCTGAAGGTCTTAGACACAACACTATGGATGACACTCTTTGCTGCCACCTTCTCTTTGGGGAAGGAGCAACCACAGTTAGCGTGTTTATAGGATGTACTTGTGGCCTTTCTAAGCACTCCTTTTATTTCCTCTTCCTTTGGGCACCCTGAATGCCATAGTATCTGTTGAATCAGTAATTGACTTGCACATCACCAGACTACTAAATGCATTGGAGGCTGCTATTCTCTCCTGCCTGGATCGTGTAACCTTAGTTGTTTCTCCCAGGCTTAACCCTGAGCTGTGGGTCTTGTAGGTGTTTGTGTCAGCAAACCACTGCTTATGTGCAGGATCAGGAAGATTAGCAAGTACTCAGTATTGTATGGTCACAAGTAAACTTCGTTCATTCTCTCTGTTGTCCCATTGCCCTCCTCAAAGCAAGYTCTTGCCATTTTACAACAGGATAACTCACTGCCAGGGACAATCTTGCCAGCCTTGCTGGGAAGGTATCGCCCACACGCTGAAGGAAAGCATGCATGAAAATTTGTGACTTGGAATGAAGCACCATCACAACAAGAAGGAAATCTGCTTACCTGCAAGATTTTACACCTGTCAGAAAGGCAGTCCATATCCTCACATGGCTGGTACATTCCCAGGGTGACACAGTTTAGCAAAATCACCATCATGCTGACACACTCGAACCAGGTGGAAAGGAGTCAAGGAAAACTGCAAAAGCATCATGACTGAGATAAGCTTGCCCTAGGCTTGAAGTAACAAAACAGGAAGATTAATGGAAATCAGCTGGTAGGCTGATTTATTACATTCCCACATTTTCCCCACTCAGTTCATCATTACTTCATACCTTGATAAACCCAAAACTCTTCTGAAAAAGGGAAAGTGGAGGTAGCACAAAAGGCTTAAAGTACTTACACAAGTCAAATCATTGCCATAGTTAAACACATGCTTGTTCCTCTCCTGTGGATTTGCTGAGTCCCTTCCCTCACTGGTTTACTGAATCTTCCAAATACATGGAAGAGACTTTCCATGATGGCCTATTCCTAAACGTATCAGGGATCTCCACGATCTAGAGATCTAAATCAAAACAAGCAGATTGATCTCTACATGAGCCTAGTGAATTACTGCCCTTCTAGGAAGGGGGTACAACTAGGCTAGAAACCTCCCTCTTCCCCTCTCAGAGTAACTTGGGGGTGAAGAAGTGCCAGGAGTCCATCTAATGTGTTATTGTGCTTCCAGCAGTGACTAACACGGTATAAAACTCCATCATTGTACCCCAGTTACTCAGTAACTATGGGGAGAAATTTGGTTTCTCTAAGCTGGTGATCTGTTAATGCCCTAAAGCATGAGGATTGATAGTGCTTATAATTGTTTTCTCAGCTATACTGATGTCTCTGCAGATGCTTTGCTTATTCATTCAAATCCTTTGTTGATAATCTTGCTAAAATATCTGCTTCGATAATAGTTGGCAGCCCTAAGCTACATTGGCTAATTATACTTTGCATTAAAAACTATTCCTTCCTATTTATTATTAATTTGTTGTGTTATAATTTCATCAAGTGCCACTTCATTTATATATTAGAGAAGTGGATAAAAATGATGTATTTGTATAACCTCTGTACTGCACACACTCTAGCTGCCTCCTCTTCACGTCCCTCTSCTGCTGAAGGAGCCTTAAAGCCAGTTATACACTTATCCAAGAACTCATTTACAGTATTTTAGCTCCAAAAGTGGGTGCATTTGTGCAATACCTTTCCAGTGTTCCTATTGCAAAGCAGTGATGTAGAGTGAATAGACCTCCAGCCTCCGGCAGAAACATGCTTGGGTATTTTACCAACACCTCACAACAACACATCTGCCCAGTTCACACCGTCAGACAATTTTATTTTTTTTAATAGRAGAGGCATGAAATTATCTACTTAAAATAGAACCCACTGAGTGCACCCATTTGCAGTCCTTACAGTTCTGAATCTAAAACAGTGGCCTGTATCTCTGATCATGTCTAAAAGACATTCAACTTCTGTGGTTTGTTCTAAGCAACTCTTCCACGCTCATTCTCTGACAGTGATTTATGACTAAACTGCACAATCTGATCTAGAAGATTATGAATTCTCTCTCTTCTCCCCCACCTGGTTTGTGGTGAGCCACCTTCAGTTGCAAAATCAGACAAGAGCAGGGCACTAGTTCTACTGTTCTAATTATGCTCTAGGGTGATTTCAAGAACGTGTTATCRCTATCCCTCACAAAGTTTATCTCATGTGCTCCACAAAATAATGCACATGGAGCCCACCCTCAATGTAGGCTTCAAAACCAGAGGCCTTTTTGAGAGGAATGCACCAAAAGAGCACAAATAAAGTATTTTTCCTCAGGCGTTTACACAACACAACTTCAACTTTCCACCTTTCTTTCACACATTTCGTTAATGATCTGATCCAAAGCCCAGGAAATCAATTTGAGAGGTTTCTATTGGCTCACACAGGGTTTTCAAATAAGACTGAGGTTCCTCTCTGGACTCTTCAAAATCTGTTTGGCGTCATAGTTCAGAGTTACAGAACCACAGAAAGGCTGAGGTTGGAAGAGCCTCTAGAGGTCATCTTGTCCACCTTCCCTGCTCAAAGTACCAYCAACTATAGCAGATTGCTCAGGGTTGGTTCCACTTGGGGTTTGAATACCTTGAGGTATAGAGGCACCAGAACCCCTCTGAGCAACCTACTCCAGCATTTAACTATTTGAACAGAGTTTTTTCATGTTTAAATAGGACATCCCACTTTTCAGGCTATGCCTGTTACCTCTTTCCCTGTCACTGGGCATCACTGAATAGCCTRTGTCCTTTGCTCCTCCCATCAGGTATTGATAAGCCTCTCCCTTTTGCAGCAGCTGCTTTGACAGATGCTGGAAAGGCAGCACCAGTGAAGCCCTGATAGAGGGATCAGTGCTGAATGACATTCTTCGAGGGGCCAAAAGAGTTTCAGAGCAGGCTGAGCCAATTGTTGCAAAAGCCCTTCTCCCAGGGCATGAGGAAGTCAGAAGATACATGGCCAAAAACAGGGCCTAGAACATCCTGTATTARTTTAACGCATAACAAATGAAAAGCAGAAATCGTTTTAAGAGCCAGTTGGCTTTTTCTTTTCTTCAGAAAATATGACACAAGAGAGCTAAAGGCAGAGAGCACTGTTCTAACTGCAGCCAAACTCAGGAAATTCAGGCAAAGGGGGTGAAARTTAGGAGCTTTTATTTAACACAGATCTACATTTCTGTCCACTTGCTTTGGCAGCAGTAAGCTCAGGGCAGTATGCTTCCATGTTTCTCTCACTGCTCTTGCAGGGTGCTGTCGGCTTCCGCTGAGACCCTGAAGCACAAGACCTGACAAGCCATGGCAAGCACTCCCAAAAAGGTTGAAACTCAGGATGTGTTTTTTTCCTTTCAGAGCAGTTGGAAATCCTGAAAAAGCACATTCAACCTGCAACAAAAAGGAAGAAAACACCCGGAGCATCTCCTGTCCCAAGTCAGGGGCAGTTGCCACCTGCTTAGGTCGGTGGAGGGRGTAATTAGGACTATCTGCTGTCTTCAATGTGTCACCATTGTCAGTCACAGCTACTGCCTCCTGTCACCACAGCAACAGCCTGCAGCCAGGTTTATCAGCTTTCTTTTGGTGATGCCTCCCCTCTCCCACATCCCTCACCCCCCTCCTTTTCCCTGTGCCTGATCCTGTAATTAATTGCAGCTGCTGACAAAGCCAGTCTTCATAATCTGCATCATTCAGTCAGAAGTTTCATTATTAATTAACTTCTTTCAAAGTTTAAATCGCCTAATTACAAGCAAACCCATGCACATGTTCTCCCCACCCCACTCCAGCCCCTCCTCACTGCTTCTCTTCCTTCCCACAGCCTCGTTGTCAACGTCTTTCTCAGTGAGTTTTGGGGCCTGCAAAAGGTTTGGGAAACTAAAAGGAGACTCACACAATTTCTTCCCACGGTGAGCTTCTCTTTTTGGCCACCACAAAGTGTTTCAGAGGAAGGTACCAGAAAATTCACAGCAATCCACTATGCGATAACTTACTCTTAAAGGAAGAGGTTTTCCCCCTAACAATGACAGTTCACAGTTGATCTGAACCCTTTCAGATAARAAGAACCATGGTCCTCATTTGAAAAAAGAAATACAGCAAAAGAGAAGCATTTCCTGGGTTAATCACAGAATATTCTGAGTTGGGAGGATCCACGAGGATCATTAAGTAACCATGGGCTAGTCTCACAATGCACATAAATACCTGTTCCTTATAGAAGTTTTGTTAAACTCTTAATTTCAGCATTTTCTGGTGACATCAAGATCCATATCTAAATTAACTACATTTTGACTAAATAACTACCTCTGCTTAAATGGCTSGTGCCTGCCTGTGTGTCGTGGTTTGGAATGCTGGCAAAAAGCCAGGCACTCACAACACCTGCTCATTCACTCTCCCCCACCACCACCACTGGGGAGAGAAGAGTGAAGGGGAAGAAAAAAAAAACCTAAGAAAAGGGTTCATGAGTTGAGACAAGGAGTGGAGAGGAAACATTTGATGGATAAAACAGGCACTACTTAAATTATGAAGTGAATTTATTACTAACRAAGTCAGAAGAAGAGAATGAGAAATAAAATACAACCCTCAAAGACACCGATCTTCTCCCCACTCCCTCCCCACTTCCCACAGACAGTGCAAAGCAACAGGGGGTGAACAGGCTGTGGGGTTGGTCAGTTCATCACYGGATCATCTGTGGCTGCTGAGGGRGAGGAGTCCTTCCCTTGCGTTGCCCTGRGGTCYCTCCCACGGGAGACAGTTCTCTGTGAMCCTCTCCGGCRCGGTTCCGCCGGAGCAGCAGTCCACACACATCTGCTGCATCGTGAGTCCCCCCACGGGCAGACAGTCGTCCCAAAACTGCGTGCATCCCAACCCCTGGGTGCAGTCCCAAGGCCAGGCTGTTCCATCTCGGGAGCAAGGCCTCTCTCTCCATGGCTCTCCTGCTGGACACAGCCCCTTCTCAGCGGCCGCTCGCTCCAGCATAGGGACCTGCCTCCTCCACGGGCTGTGGGTGGATCTCTGCACCCTCTGTGGACCCCATGGGCTGCAGGGGGACAGCTGCTCCACCATGGTCACCATGGGCTGCA
>NW_026623249.1:3176188-3181589 GCF_030028575.1 Malurus melanocephalus | reverse complement strand
AAAACCAACACACTGTGGCAGCAAGACTTTTTGTTGCTGATGGGTGCCAACCCTGTCTTTCTGCACCCTGAGCAAGACCTGACCAACTGCAGGCCAGAGACAGCCACTCTGTATCCACTGACCATATGTCCTATCTTCCTATGGACAGGACAGTTCTGGGATGGGGAGACACTCAATGGGGGCACATATTTGCCAGCATACACCAGGAGGGACCTGTCATCCACCCCAAGCCATTTGGGATGCACTGAAAGTCATGATTTACAGGACAGTTAAGGARATACACTGGGATGTGTTTTGTGGTAGTGTTTGATAGCACAAGAAGATGATATTAAAAACAGGTGATGGGAGACAGGCAAAGCTTTTGGGCTCAATTCCTGAATGACAAATAGCAGAAGCAATATCTGCTGTGTTGGAGCTGTAAATACCTCACACCTAAAAATCTGAGTACCACACTTAATATTCTTGGGATTGACCTTAATCTCTGTTTTCTATCACTGACAGAAATACAATGGAGAAAAATRAAACAGCACTTTTGGGTCCCCCTCTCCTCTTCCTCATTCATCAGCTGCAGAAGCACAAGTGGCTCCCCAGAGGCTGGCACTCCTTACAGCACAGAAAATATATAAGCTTTATAGGCATGACAATCCCTCAGTGTTTTCTGCTGTTGTTTCCAAACTGCTCCTAGGGTATGCCTTGTGCCAATTAAAGTCCTGAATATCTCACACCTGTTTAACCTGCAGCAGAAATCCATGACTACAAAGCATTACAGCAAGAAAAGCCAGCCAGCCCTGTGGTATGACTGGTCATGGCAGAACCTGTCCCTGCCCCGAAATGGAAAGCAGTGCAGTTGAGTGACTCAAGTGGAAAYGTGGAGCCCCATGCAATGCATCCCAAACACCAGCCAGCCCTTCAGACAGCTCCTTGGGGCCTCTCATCTCCGAGCTGGTGTCAGGCAGGCTGTATAGGGCATTCTATATCACATCTGCATGAGCACTCCTCTCTGCTTCCCCTTTGGGCTCCTCCCCACTTATCTCTCACCCCACCATCCGTTCCACCTGCTAAATGGCTTCACCCTATCACTCCAGTCTCCACCAATTACATTTTCTTTCCCTCCTTTGGAAACAAGCTAAGGACAGAGCTGTGTTCCTTCCCTTCTTTCCTCCCCTGCTTTGTGACTGTCCTGCAAAAAGCCAGTAGGATGTTGTACCTGAAGCAGGACAGTTAATATTCCATTTGTAATGGAAGGAGTGATTTGTTGTAAAGGTCAGGGAGAGCAACAGTCCAAATAAAAGAAACGCTCATTTTTTCTACCACATTGCTGTTGTCTTTTCCAAATATTTTCACAGGCAAGTTTCACTTTTTGTCCCCTCCCACTTTTTTTCTTATCACTACTGAGCTTTTGTGGGTTTTTTTCCTTCTGTGTTGATACATAGGAGTTTTGTCTTTTTCTACAAAACAAGTTGGCAGAATCAACTGGATTCTTTCTCTTCAGCCTCAATCTACTGAGCTAACTCACTAGAAGATGTTGAATGTAACACTGTCTTCACTTGAAGAAAAATACTTCTCAAAATATGATTGTGTTCAAATAGATCAAAACAACTAAATATTTTTCAGAACAAAAAACTTTAAAAATTCTTCTTTGGAAAGACTACAACATTTCTACTTTGTCTTTTGTAGTGCAAAGAAAAAATTTCAACATAATAGAAAGGTTGTATATTTTTTTACCTGGTTTTGAGTTCTGAGTTGGAAATTAAATGCCAACACCCAGCATTGCAATGTTGGGATTTCATGGTGGCCAAGCCACAAGGGGCAACTTATAAAGCTTTTTTGCAAGCACTCAAGGTCGGCATCCTCTAGGTGTTCCCATGTCAGGCAATCTTGCACATTTTCACTTTCATCACATTATTATTTATACACTCTTCTCATGAAAGAGGAGCACCTGAACTTCAGGCACCTGGAGGTCATTCTAAGGTCTTCAGGCATTGATAAGGTCTTCAAGTTTTCAGTAATACTGATGCCAATGAAAGGACTGCAATACTGCTGCACACAGCAAGACACATTGATTTGAGAGGCATTGGGGAAGATAACTTGTGTTGGTGTTACTGGGAGAAGGACAAGAAACTTCAGAAGAGGAAAGCAGTAGAGAGATTTTAAATGCTTGGCAATGCTTCTATGTTTCTGCCCTTTGGAGGGACTTTCTATCAAGAACAGATCTACTACAAAAGACAAAGACTCAATTGTTCCCCTATTAAATCAGATAAACAGCAAAAAAACAAAGCACCATAAGGTCAGACTGATTTTAGTCCCAAGGACTTCTCAGAAAGTGGGTCATGTACCACATCACRCAGGCTTTTGGCTACATAACTCAGTTTCATTAGGTTTTAAGTTAAATTTGAATTGAAGACAGTTGTTTCTCAAGCATCACATCATATTCCCCTCCTTTGACAAGGATTGAAGACAGCTTTTGAAAAATTTTGTTAGGTTTGCTTTTTTTCATTACAGAAACAAAATTAAGCAAATCTCTCTCTTCTTAGAACTCTTTCTGTAATGATTTATTCAGATCTTCTAAYTGCATCCATTAAACTCTCAATCCACTAAAGCCAAAAACAATAGAAAGAAATTTCTGTCAGAAAAAAACATACACAGATATTAAAACAGTGGGACAGGTCTTCAGATACTCCAGAAACAGGGAGACAACAGGAGAACTCTGACCAAGTGTAGCACCCCTAATCAAACAGGAGGCTGCAGAGAAAAAGAAAGGCTTCTTTAAGATACCCTTCACCACCAGGATAACTGGTACTAAAGCTAGCATGAGTTACACCAAGAATTCTGGCTGTTTGTCACACCATTTACAGGGATGTACATTGGTCTCATAAAGCAACCTGGTGTTTTCTCCTGCAGMGGTGAGCAGATCCCACTGCTAATTATTCAAATACCTCACAAATATCATGYATCTTCATCAATGCTGCTCACAGCCCTGCTATTAATGGTTACCTCCTATCTGTAGCAGCTGAGGCCCAGAGCTTCTCAACTGATAGTGACCCACCTCCAAATTGCATCTATCTTTCAGGGTGTGACACGGCATCTGTTTAGCAGCATGCAGAGTCCCTACAAAGCTGTTTACTAYAGAAAGCATGAAAAAATACAGTACCTAGAAAAAAACCCACCCGAGAATCTTTTTTTTTAGGTCAGAAGAAAGTCATTACCCAAGTTTAAACTTCAGCAGGGTATTAGTGGTAATGACTGTTCCTGGAGAAAGAGCTTTTTAATATCCTCAGATGGCTGGGATTGCGGTTGCCGTCTTTCTTGCCAGGAAAGCAATACTCCACCATGCTGTGGAACCAGTTCAAGACTGACTTGAGGAATCACACCTCCTGCTGATTCCCAAATGGTGCCTCCTGCAGCATCCTGGCTCTGCCTTGGAGATTGTTATCCAAAATCTGACCTGGCTTCACATTAGGAGCTTCAACAAGGTCACAGCATGAGGCAATAGGACTGCAGCTTGGAACATTATCATGTTGTATGAGGTGAAAGAATTTTGCTCCAAAATCTCCTTATCTAAGTGGCAGATTAGCAGTTGCTTACTGCTGCAAATGGAGTCATARGAGTAACGGACACCAGAGAAGGACCAGCTGAGGAAACGCCCTAAACCACAAAACTGGGGTCCAAACTTTTAATCTTACTGCTTAGTGATATTTCACAYGGCACAGGCAATTCCCTACTGACATCAGTGGCAAAGCAGGGACCTTAGAAGAGTTAGTCTTTAATTTTGGACTCAGACTTCTGCTGCAGAGAAGAGTTGAACTTGGCAGGCCAAAACAGGGCAGTATTTGCAGTCCAGAAGTGATTTCAATTAGTAATGTGCTCCAGAGTGGCAAAATCCGGATTTTAACAGCATAGCTGGATGTTCTGATACAGAGCTCCAAGAAGTGACCTGATCAGAGAGACTAATGGAGTCACCATTCTCTAACTGTGCCATGGGGGTTTGAGGCAGGTGTTGACTTTTTATCATAYAAAAAGTCTGGCTGTGGTCAAACTTAACTGGTGGGAATTTCCTTCCAAAATAAAGTGTTTGGTAAGGGAAAAGAAAATCAAAATATCTCCCAATTCTCCCTCTGCTTCTGTGCTTCATTGCCCTATCACCCAGCAGCTTCATCCAAAGTTCTGCATCTTCTTCAGCACCTGCCAGACTGATGCAACCGTCCTCCCACATCTGGTGGTGCTGCAGTCCCTTCTTTTCCTTTTGTGTCATGATAGGTTTGAAGAGGGTCCTTATCTCATGTGGGCCCACTAGACATAACCACTAAATAAATACAGCACCACGATAAGCAGCATTTGTGTGACTCA
Organism: Malurus melanocephalus; assembly: GCF_030028575.1. Lineage (NCBI taxonomy): Eukaryota > Metazoa > Chordata > Aves > Passeriformes > Maluridae > Malurus > Malurus melanocephalus. The sequence continues at coordinate 3,177,242 of NW_026623249.1, read as the reverse complement.
GTTTCAAGAAAGATACAGGAAAGAAATGCGATGATACATTTGGAGGGCAGGGAAGAGAAATTAAAAAAAGAAAAGCCTTACTTTTACACCTCCTTACTGCTTGGAATACCCAAAAACTGCTGTTTATAGATGGGTATGAGGTTTTTGTCCTCTTGTTTTGGGTGTTAGGCTCACTGGACCTTCGGAAACCATCTGTGGGGCATGAAGAAAATATTCCAAAGAACCTCCTGAAGCCGGTGCTGCCATGCAGCTGCCAGTCACTGCCCAGGCTTGAGCTGGGAGTCACATCCACCAGGTTGAAGGCACAGACATGTAAAGGACAGAAAAATGTGGGTCCTGGATGCTGAACTTTACAGTAAATACAAGGAATTATGGAAACCTCTGTCATTGAATAAGAAGCCATTTCCCTGGAGAGAAAAACCTCACCAGCATTACAGGGCTAAAGCCCACCAAACAATAATTGTGTTCCTATTCCTTTTCCTTGCACTGGGTCTCTTGGTTCAGCATTGCCRTTTTTCTAGCCCATAGCAGTTTTCAGATGCTGAAGACTGCTTTTTCCATTCTTTTCCGCTTCCCACCGATCCCTGCCAAAGGCCACACARGTTCAAGCTGAGCTTAGAGGGATGTACAACTCACATATGTCTGAAGGGTGTGCAGGGCACTTTTAATAAAAGGTCATCTTGCCGAGGAGGAATGTGAAGGTGGCAATGAAAATGCAAAGGACAGATTATGGACCTTCTCACAGTTTTAAAAGGTGTGTGTGCCCTTCTGCACAGGGGTTCTTCTCTCCACAGGTTTCAGGGCGGTATCTTGTACCTGGTGAAGGATGTGGAAGTGAGCACCTTGCTCCTCCAGACAGCTATTGTCCAAAGCTGAATTATCTTAGAGGGTACTCTGATTCCAGTAGGAATCCTAGATTAGAGGGACAAAAAGAAAAGCAGAGTAGTTTTATGCTTTCTCTCTTCTCCCAGCAGTGTGATGTTTTCAGTGGCTGGAGCATCTCTAAATCCATGCTTTGTGCTTAGCTTACCAGGCTTTTCTGATGGGTGCTTCA
>NW_026623249.1:3152486-3176129 GCF_030028575.1 Malurus melanocephalus | reverse complement strand
AAAAAAAAAAAAAAAAAAAAAAAAGACATGTGGTAACAAAGTTTTGCAGTAATGTAAATAATGATTAATTCAGAAGTGGAGGAAGTGCTTGGGCAAGGTCACTCAGAAGAGATTGAATACAAAAGCATAATGAGCAAAATGCAGGATAGTAACAGAGAGCTGGGTATGACCTCCTGTTGTTTGTTTCATCATTGACTGTAATTAAAACATAATTTTCAGAGTTTTAAGTTGCCCCCACCCCCTATTTTGAATGAACATTTTTCCTCTCACAGTTTTAAACTTTTTTGAAGGTTTGTAGCTGACCCCTCTACCCTGATTCCCAGAGGGTATCCTGGAAGATTTGGCACTGATGTCCTGCAGGACACATGTCTGGTGAAGAGGCTACAAATGACTAAGCCAGTCTGTCTCAGCAGATAACTGGAAGCTAGGTGGTTCAGCCAGCCTTCAGGCTCACAGCAGCTACTAGAACCTCCTCGAGATCTGGGCTATGGATGGGCTATGGAAAGGACAGTCCTGATGTGTTGGTGGGACAAAAGTACCTGTGAAGGGCAGGAAAGATTCTCATTATTTCAGATTCCCATTTGAGGAAGAAAAGAGACCAGTGGCACGTGAAGAGATGTGTGAGCATTCTCCTGGTACATGTGGTCTCTTTTCCATCCCTCCTCTTAATCCTGCAACAGAGAGCAGTCAGTGAAAATGAGATTATATAATTTATCTAGTACTTTCCTTCAAGACACCATGTGAACCTTCACTAAACTCCACATCTACCTCTTAAGGTACATAAATGCTTCCCCTTTGTTATTGGTAAGAAAGCAAGCAGAAGAGGAGCAGAGGTTTTTTTTTAAAGTCTCCTAGGTGCATCTTCTTCCAATGCATAATCTTCTTAGAGACTGGTTTTCAGGAGTGTGTAATACTTTTAATTTCTAACATAGCCAACAGGACTAATGAATCTCTAAGCCTCCAAGCCTCTGGCTGTCACTATCTCAAGTCAGATGGCCAAAGATCAAAGTTCACTTTTTTAAAAAAATAAACAAACAACATTAGCTAGCAATTACACAGTAAGTTACTGCTAGGGCTGTATTAAGATCCAGGTGTTCCTGACACCAGGTACCTGATCACTCAAGGCCTCAGTTTGCTGGCTAGTTGACAAATTGCACCATGCCAGGGAAAGGAGCCAACATGACTCATGCTCAATCACTGCGATGTTGACAGTGCTGAGTGCTGTTTTAGGGGGAGGTTAAATGCTGGGAATGTGCTAAGCATTAACAATATTAAAATATTATTAGTATTATTTATGAGGTATCTCCACGTGTCCTAGATGATGCTAGCCAAGATCAAATTATGCAAAATGTTACATAAATATGCGGTAGAACATGTTGCCTGCTCCAAAGGGTTTTTAATCTAACTGAACAGGRCAGGCTAACGATGTATTATGATCTCTGATTTGCACACAAGAAGCAAGAGCACAAAGAAATTAATGCATTTACCCAAGGGCAGACAGGAGACATGGGTCACAGCTGGGAACTGAGCAAGAGTCTCCCGAATTGTTCTCTAGCATCTTTGACCTAAGATAATTTTCTATCTCCACTACTACTGCACTTGATGCGGACAGTGCTCACAGGGAAAATTATTTTCCCAAAAAAACTTTCCTGAGAATTATGGGGAAAGTGTCCAAATTCCACTTGTAGAGGCAAATAATGCACTGCATATAGATGATCATAAATGCAGGGCTCCCTGCATCCAGAGAGGTCTCTGTTCAGGAGTGTAGTGGATGAGCAGGCAAGAGCAAGAAGACATAAGGGCTCTACCTCCATCTTCCACTGATACCTTYGCTGGGACCTCAAGATAAAATTCAGCCCACAGTCATGATAGTGTAACACTAAAACCTGTCTAGCACCCACACATCTCTCTCTTTTCCAATCTGCCAAAAAATTTGCTACTTTCCAAGGGCACTCCAGGTTCRTTTAATAGAAGCACGCTATAGAAGCACAAGTTGCCAACACATTCGACTGCAGAACGACCATCTCTGAAAAAGGCAGTTCCTACACAGCATGTTGCTAATAGGGCAGGCTAGCTAAAGCCTCCATCAATCAGTACAGCACAGCTCTGCTGCCTCTTTGATGTCTTTCTGCCTCTTGTATTCATCGCCTTTATTCAGATTTAGGACTGCTACCACATTTGTATTCCTGTGACCTATTTGTTTTCATATAGATTCAACTTCACACTCTATTTATTCTAGAGTTTTTGACAGCCTCTGGAAATACATGTTTTTTCCACTTATTTACAGTCTAACTTATTTTTCCCTCTACTGTTTCCAGTAAGAAATTCTGGTTGTACATTAATCTCACTTCATTTTGGACACACCAGTTATAGCCTAGCCCATTACCACACTYTTCCTTTCTAGCCATGCCAAGTATTTCATTTTCTCTTTTCAGAGTCTCTTAGGAGTCTATTGGTTTAAATTTTAACAACCATTCCCCATTCTGTGTGACTCTGTGGGAGCTGCTTCTTTATTTTATTACTCTTCACTGTCTCACAGACATCTGTCTTCTGTCACATTAATTTCTAAGCACAAAGGGATCATGTGCATGTCCAGTGCAGATCCCATTACCTTCACTAGTCAGCTGCCCTCACATTCCTGTTTCTTCCCCATAGTGCACACTGATTCAATGCTGCCTCTGCAAAGGTGTCCCTGCCCATGGCAGCAGGGTTGGAACAAGATGATCTTAAAGGTCCCCTCCAACCCAAACCATCCTATAATTCTCTTGATGGTGGTGGGGCGCTTGAAGTGGTTGCCCAACGCAGCAGTCCCTTTCCTGGGAGTGTTCAAGGCCAGACAGAATGGGCCTCTGAGCAACCTGTCTAGTGAAAAGTATCCTTGCCCTTGGCAGAGGAGTTGAAGCAGGATGATCTGTAAGGTCATTTCCAAACCAAACCATCCTGTGACACTTAACTACATCACTTCCACAGAATGCTTCCAGCACTTCCCTTTCACAATCAAATGGCTTTACTACAAAGATGGAATAAAGATGATTGTTTAGCTGAGACATAGCTAGGACAAAATACTGGAGAGCAGAGTACAAAACCCAGCCAGCTTCCCATAAGCAGAGCACAGGTCTTCAGCAGGGTCTCAGCAGCCTGAAAAGATCCACTGCAGGGAAGGCTGCACCATGATGCAGACATTTCAGCCCCTGGATCAGCACATCGCCAAGTCAAACAGCGGCACCGAATTGTTGGTAACCTGCCCGGGTCAGTGAGATGAGACATTGTCAATAAGGAGCACCAGTGACCAGGTATACGTGATAAATTAATTCTTGGTGGATTAGGATGGTGGCTTCATGCCCAGTGCAGACCTGTCAAAGGACCCATCAAGAGTAGTAGCTTCACGTGCATGCTTTGTAGTACTAGACTCATGATACCCACAGCTGGAAGACCCATCAACTTCTGCAAATTTATTTTCCAAACCCTAAATGCAGTATCCGTTTTCAAAGAGATTTAGCAGYGACTTAACAAAGCTCATCTTCTTTACATAATCTTCTCGTTGATCTGAGAATGATTCTTCCTGCCCAGATACAACTAGCCAGAGTCAGAAGTGTACTAGAAAAAGCTACCACAGAAGGTTTAGCCTCCTTACTAATAATCTACCCTTATATTTCAAGACTTACTGCCTACAGATTCTTATACATCTGAGACTGACCTGTGCACCAAGCACTCATCCATTTTGCTGCCAGGATGTACACTGCTTCAGGTGCCCATCTCCATGAGAAACTGTGCTGTGCAGGAAGGATGTCTGTTTTGGTCTGAGTCAGGTAAGGGTCGAAACCATTTCCCTCAGGTAGCTGCCATCACCATTCATCAGAGGGGAAAAGAAAGGACAGCCCTGTCATAACACCTSTTTGAAAAAGGAGAAGTCCCCTCTGCACCACTTTTTTTCTCAAGAGGGGTTGCCATACCTGCTCCTATGGCAGGAGGCTGAGGCAGGAGGTGTCGGCACCTGTACAGCCTCCTCACCAGCGTGCTTTGAGCGCCCACTTCACTGTGTTTAAAGAGCTTTCATATATTTATGACAGGGAGTGGAAGGAAAAGAAAAACCAGAGCATAGGTCAGGATAGTAAAGACAGACTTGGCACACTGTGAGGAGACAGCCATTGTGGACCTACAGTAAATCTCAAAGAGCAACCGTAAAAGAGTTCCCATCATTCACAGAAAGAACAGCCTGTCCCTAAAGCCATCTCTGCTTCCAACCCCTCTGCCGTCAGGGAGGATGACAAATCACCAGATAACAGCAAGATGGCTGAGGTTCTGCAACCCCATGGGGACCCTTGCCAGGCAGTGCTGGGGGCCAGGGCAGTGACAGTGTGCCAGGTCTGGAAGCAGACACCCACTCAAAGTCCTGCATGCTGCACCAGGCTGATAAACCAACTTTTGCCACAACACTCTCCCTCAGTCTGCACTCTTCCCACCCACCTGCCACTAAAATTGGAGAAGAGGGTACAAAGGAAAATCAAATTTGCACTAATATTTTGCACACAGTGACCCRTATTATAATTTTTCCTTTGTTAAAGTTTAGCTTCATTTCTCCAGGATAATTAGTTTTAGCAATACTTCAGAAAAAAACTTTTTAACCTCACAGAGCCATAAATTTCCAAATGGTGACTGTCACATCAGGCTATAGTCATGTATAAAGCTTTCAGTGGACCTATCTCTGTGCTTCAAGACCATTTCTACAAAGACTCCACRCAAACAGCTGATCCTTTCCTTTCTTGTCAGCACTCACACTTTTCCTCTCTCTCTCTCTTCCTTTCAGCTTCCCGGATGCTGCCTGACAGGATTTTGTTTGAAGGTGGATAAAAAAGAAATGATAGACTAATGTGTGCCCTATTAGTGGCTGCTGCATTACAGCTTTTCAAAGCAAGGGTGCCAATGCATATATAACATACACAAGGATATAGGCCACATACATAGGACAATCATCAGCTGGTACAGGTCTTTCACTGGGGAGGCAGGTACATTCAGGTGATTTGATGCTCTGTCAAGTGACTTGTTTCTTCACATAGAATGCCTAGGCACTCTGATGCACTTGTTTTTAAATTATGGAAGTCCTCTATTTTAAACCATTCATACCTATTTGGAAGCTTAATCTCTCTCTTGAGAAGGCCTTTTCTTCCCACGTTTGAGAACTCCCCTACTTTTTTCRGTTAATCCCAATTTAAAAGAAACCGAGCAATAAGACATCATTTTCTCTCCACACTGTACTGAAACCCTGTGCTCTGCRTAAAGAATTGCTGTGATACTTTAGCACCTTCTGTAACTACCACCAGTGAGGTCCAAAACAAAGCCACTGAAGCAAARCCCTCCATCCTCACAGCCAGGGTCCTGAGTAAAGCAGCCACCTGTCAGTCCACAGCACAGAGAAATTCTCAAAACACAGGTAAGACCCTGACAACATGAGTTAGGGTTAGATAACCATTTCCCCTTCTCAGACTCATCAAATCTTGGCTACCTCACCTCTAATCTCAATAGCAAAGTTGTGGRTCCATATTTATTTTGTTACATAATACATCAAGAGGGAGCAGCAAGGGTATGCATGTATGAATTTGTCTACTTTTTACAGCAGGAGCAGCACTAACGATCCCTTTGCACCCAGACACTGTGACCACTTTGAATGAGGTTTTTGCCTCTCATTTCYCACCCCAGAGCTCACTGACAGTTCCACCAGCAGGCTGGTGAGACTCAGCACAAGACTGGGATAAAGCACCCAAGGCAGAGGAGAGCAGGAACCCGTGAAACACATGTCATTCCTACAGAAAAGCAACCAGTTTTGTACCTGATCCAGGGAGAATCACCCTTCCAAATTTTAGCAATTCTCCTGTTTCTCTTCAAGWAGTGAAATGGCTCAAAAAAAGTAAAAAAGCAGTTTAATATTGAGGAAGTTATCATGGGCTATGTTTTAGAAACAGAGATGGTTCTTTCCAGCCTCAGCAGATGGAAGTTAATGGCACATTATGCACCTAACCCTGGCAGGGACAGAAAAACAGCTGCAGGAAAAGAGATCTGAATTCCCCAAGCCCTTCACAATGTAGCAGCTTTCTAATGTGTTTTAGAGCATGTGGTGGTGTAATGGAAAGGTTTTATTAACACAGAACCTGCATAACTCAGTTGTAAGTTTTAACCCAGTACAAATCATGCCAGTAGAGCATGTCTGCCTAATCCCCATTCTACAGTTGGAAGAGCAGAGARCGATGGCTCAGCTGAAGGAAATACAAACTGGAACAGCTCCAGTGCTTTCCACCCAATGGCTTTTCAGAAGGGTCCTATATTTGCACATTGGACAAGAATAGCCTTAACTCTATTAGTCTGTGGAGCTTTACAGCCATTTAATATATCAATACAGAATCATACCTTAATCAATTGATTAGTCTGGAAGGGASCTTAAAGATCCTSTAGTTCCAACCACCGTGGGCAGGGATAACCCCACTAGATCAGGTTACTCAATGCCTCACCCAATCTGGCCTTAAACCAGGGACACAGAAGATGGCAACTGTTTCAGTCTTGCCAGSATGACCCAGCACTACATGTGTGACAAGGCCACACAATTGCAGTCAAAAACAGAGCACAAATTTGTTATGGTTGATTTATGAGACCACTTGCACACATCTAGTCACATTTTCTGCAATGCAGAGGTAGGGCTGGGCAGAAAACATGGTTTTAAGACACTCATTGAAAACTGCACAAAAAACTTCCTCACAGCAAGGCTGGCATAATGACATCTTACCCATGGGAGCTAGGGTTCTCAGGAATCTTTAAGTGGAACTAGAAAGACACCCAACACACACTGTCTAGTAGGCAAATCAGTTAGTAAGCCTGAAAGACCRGTCTCAAGTCTAACATGGAAGACAGTGAGACACAGGGGCTTTAACAGTTATTACAGCAAAAAAAAAGCGGATGGATTTGGTGCTTGTGACAGAATGATGAAGAGTGAAGCTAAAATCCAGGGCAGGCCTTGCTTGACCAAATTCAATCACTCAGCYCTGTCACTTCAGATTTCAGATTAAAACGTCCACCTCTTCCTGTGGTAGCACCTCCAGCTTGCCTCAGCCTATGCACAGGCTAGTGAAACACTTAGCTTCAGTTATGGTTTCAAGCCTGGAAAAAGCTCTCTGTGCTGCCAGTCTTCTTTTTCTAGTGTTCTGTGGACAGGATTTCTGTTCAAGCGTATCTGCTCTCTTTCTTTGCCATGAGGCTGCTCTGTTTCTAGACTACAMAATTATATCATCAAGGTTCTCAACAGCTGTACCCTTTATTTGATGATGATCAATTCTAGAGCAAAAAAAAAAAAATGCATATCCCTATCATGTTGCTTGATGTGTAGGGAGAGAGGAACTGTTTATTTTTCACTGACCCTTTAAAATAAATGTTTTCCTGTCTGGATTAGAAAACATGCCTCATCAAAATTTAGCTCAAATCTCCTCTCTGTTTTTCTGTTGCTCTTCAAACAGCGAATTTCAGACACTGCTTCACTGATGAGAAAGAAATGGATTTGGTTTATTTCAGGAGCGGAGGTTGTGCCTTGGTTCTCTCAGTTATATGAAACATCCCTTGATTGTGCAAATGCATCCTGATGGTGTCTTTGTGTTCTTGTCACTCCTGATTTATGGGGGCCTTTTCTACACTCAGAAAAAGAATTTGCATTTCAATTTCCATTACTTGTTCCTCTCCTCACAGCACTCCATCTCTGGAAGAGAGCTTGTACTCTGCTTCCCCCCAGCTGCCCCACATTGCTCTGGCATTGGGCAGGATACAGGAGTAGGGGTGCTACAGGCTCTGCTCTGTGGRAACAAAGCTCATGCTGCCATCATCTCTGGGGAGATATGCCTTTGCTTATGCCCAGCAAGGACTCTTAGCATATTTGCTGTATCTCAGCCCTTCCTCCAAGCTGTGATGGAGGGGGAAGGCAACAGGCCCTGTCTCCCGCCTGTTTCCGGACACGAACCCCTGCTTGCTCATCTGTTCTGAATAACAGCAGCCACCAAAAGAGTAAGGAGGACTAGGAACAATCACCCCTCTRCCTTTTCTGCTTCTGCAAGGATGGCAAGAGGACAAGCAGGAAGCCCTCCCTTGGGGACCTGTCCCTTCCTTGTTTCCTGGAGGGTTGTCCCTGTCCTGTTGTAAGGTGAGCTCACAAGCAGACTCCTATCCAAAAGCACTTGGACAGGTGGGTTGAGCAGGAATCTGAAAGCCACTACCCCCCCCCCCCCAGGCTACATCTTTACCCCTCTTCTTTACCCCTCTTGTAAACCCCAGTGACTGCTGTAAATTCCCGTGACAGCCCAGGCACTGCACGCTGAGCCCTGTGCTGCCTCTTCTCATTTGTGCAGTCTGGATGGGCTGTCACGGGCACCCTGGGCATGCTACAAACCCTCTGAGCCTACACAAGAGGTGGGCTTGGAGCCAGCAATGTGTGGGAAACCACATGGGCTGCATTGCAGACCCCACCATCCACCTTGCAGCTAAACTGGGGCTTTGATAGATGTAGTTCATGTCTACCTAGGAAACATTAGAAGCTTTGAAAGAAAAGAAGATAAAAGATAGCTTCAGAAACGGAGGAGGAGTTGCCAGGACACATCAAGCTTTAAAGATGTGAGTCTCAGAAATGCATTAAGGTTCCTTGTTCAGAGCTGTCAGCCCCGCAGCCGTTATCAAAACTGCACTTGGTTAAAAATAAGAGAAGCAAACTGAACCTTATAGAGCATTTGTTTGGACTTTAAGGCCACAGATTGCTAATAGGTTATTGGAAGTCAAACATCATGTRCCATAAGCCTGTGTCATCTTAATTTGAAATGGCCTGAAACAATTTATTCAAAAATACATTTTGCTTTGACTTGTTTGAAGTACATTGTTTTGACCTAAGGGTTTTGACTATCACCATTACCATGTTGACTTTTACATTAACATATAAAGCCAAAGGAAATATGCTGAGCTGATTAAAACATGCACATCATTTCCAGGGGGCAGAAGGGTGACAATAAATTTATTCTGTTTTCACTGAATCAGCAATTTCCAACTGAACCCAGCTCCAAGGCAAAGTTCTTCAAAGCACCATCGGGAATTCTCATGCTACTCCTGATGTTCATCTGTGAGATTACATRTGTCTGGACAGTTCCAAACACACACAACTTTTGCCCCTTTTTCAAAAAAAACTTTCAAATGTTTGTAGAGAGAGCTGAAAGCCATTATGTTCAGCAGTATCTGCCCTATTTATCCAGCTCGCAGCTGGCTGCAGAGTAGCTTTCATCAGTGGGTCTGAACTCACAAATGCTGACACAGATTATCTGTCCTGTGAAGAACAGCTTAACCAGATTAATCTGTAGGAGGCCCCCTCAGCCTCTTCCTTGCAGAGCTCTACAGCAAAGGATCGGCATGATCTCAGAGCCTATGGTGTATGTCCCCCCAGGAGGAAACTACCTGATTCCCCAGGATGTTTGATCCCATTTTCCAAACTGGGTTTAGCTGCTCTGCAATGCCCAGCCCCTTCAGGGAAGGGCCAATCCTGAAGGGCAGTGGTGGGATGCTGCAGGAGATTGCACTCATTTTCCACACCCTGGAGCTGGCAGCCCTGCTCCTAGCACAGTGTATTATGGTAGTAGGGACACAGAGCAAAGCCCCATAGACCTCAACCCCTTAAACCTATTAGGTTTACACAGCAGGGTGAAGTAAAGGGAATTACCGACATTCCTTTCTCACCTGCTGACTCCAATTTGCTTGTTTTCATTACAGCAGATAAAGAAACAAACCATTTAGTCAGCAAATCCAAGCCACAAATCAATCACATTCCCTGAGAAATGTGTGCATTGTCAGAGGAGACAGAAGCAGGAAAGACCGATCAAATAACACCTTGCCCAGACTTAAATAAAGGAGGAAGGTTTGACATTAGCATTTCTACGACTACCTCTCCTTTTTATGTTCTTTTACTCCCCTCTCTCCCCTTCAAGCCTAGGTTTAAACATCTCAAAAAAGGCTGATTTTAAGGTGAACTAGATATCCTGGCAGTGGGTGATGACTAATACACGATGAATGATAGAAAGTTGGTGGAACACTAAAAAGCAAATGAGATATTATMTCTGGCTGCAAGTTATATAGAAAAGTGGGTTCAAGCAAAAGGGTTGAAGGAATAATGCAGTCTTTTCAATACCTCCATCGAGTTAATTCAGAAAACCATAAAACTCTTAAGGGGGAGCGGGGGGAAATATGTGCAGAAGATCATACCATCAACTCTGCACGAATTCACAACCCTGGGAGCTGCAATACATTTATAATCCCATGCTGCACATCTATCATCAGGGCTCTAGCTAAATACAGCTGGTTATGCAGTTTTGAAAGAACACAGAATTTATAGAAAATTAAGATAGAGGAATTCACCTGTAAGATGGCACAAAAACACAACAGCTCCTCAGTGCTGTAAACAATTGTTTCTTGGAACAGCTAATTCAAGCATCCACAATCAAAAGCAGCAATTCCTGACTTAATTTTCAGCAACATGAAGGAACTACCTCAAGAAGTGRCAATATCTGAGCCCTTAAGTAATAGGGTTCACAATGTAACCAAGTTTAGTGTACTAGGAGAAGATAGTGAATGAAGAGATACACAAATGACACTAGATTTTAGAAGACTGTTTAGAGCACAACAGGAGTCATTCAGAAGGACATTAATTCAGTGTAAAGGAAGCAAGGGCTGTACAGATGGTTTAAATAATATATAAGAGATGTGGGAAGAGAGCTCTTGGTGGGGTCACAGAGGCTGCAGAGGATACAGGATATTTTAGGGAGCTCAAAATAGGCTCTCAAGACCAGAGAGAATTCTTAGGTGCTGGACTGAGACTTAACCAAAGCAAGACAGATGGCCAACACACTGATAAGTGACACTGTCAATTAAAACAAACCAATTATCCTGGAAAACCCACATTAAACCTGCTCCAATTCCTCTCACAGGATTTTGAGAGGCAACGGCCTATGCACAGGAGTTGGGGTCCCCACACCCAACTCAGCACTGCCCAGCAAAGCACRGTGACATCAGAAAAGCTGCAAAAGGACCAGAAGGAGGAAGGACACAGATAATAAGCAGGACTGGCTATTTCAGTTTGCAATAATTTTTGCAGAACCTGAGGGTATTCAGAGAAAGCTGACAGAAGCAATGCATAGCCAGTGTTGTCTCAAAGGAGGGGAAACCTTGTGTTGGTTTCTAGTTCTTTTTACCAAGGAAATCCTCTGCTGCTATAAGCACMAACTGCATTAGCAATACCCTTGATTTCTGCCAGGCAAGGGCTGTCACCACAGTATATTACTGTCTGAGATTTTTGATCTGCTATTGCATTGGTCCTACATCTGCTGTAAAGCGCACATTTCACAGCCACTGACGTGCGAGAGTACATTTTTGGCAGCTCAGTCTGGACTTGGCACAGGGGCTCATGATTGCAGAGTGCCTGATAAGGCAACTCCAGCCATCCCTTTTGGTCCTGAGCTCATCTGAACAACAACAACAAAAAAATTATGGAAGTCTATAAAATAACAAAACCAATAACTGGCTCCCAATACAGGGTCAAGAGGATACGGTGTGGGAGATGGCAGATTCAACCTTGCAGATATGAAATATTGCTCTGCCTCACTTCTCTCCTCCCAATTTAAATATATGAGTAAACAGTCGAACTCTTCCACGGAAGGCAGCAAGACCAGGATCCCCACATCACTCAATACAGAACCAATCAATCCCCAGGAAAATAAATCCATATGTAGAGTTATCATTACAAGAGACTCAAAGCACCATCATTTAACACCCATCTCTAACCCATACACATGGGATAAATCCACACTTGTCTGCAGCAAGGTCTGGGCACCTTTTTGTGAGGCGCTCCCCGCTGTGGTTAATAAACAGCAGTTATGTACTAAACCAACCCCAGCTCAGCCATTCCTCTTTCATCCAAGCTGGATGACATTTATAATCAAGGCAATCACATTTACTGCTTGATTTTTTGAAGTGCCTAAGCATATTGGAGTCATATGCAGAAAAAYAACCTCAGAGCCAGAGAATGAAGCTAGTAAAGGGCAGCTACCAGTCACAGCAGATAAAGTGGGTATCAGCATTAACTTCTGTGATGCTCATTTGGATCTTTTTCTGCTTCCAGGACCAGTTTCCTCTCATCATTTTGAGTCAGATCTTCACAGATTAGGCCAAGCAAACCCTGCTTAACAACCCCTTCACAATTTATAAAAACAATTGCCTGTATTAGTACAACTGCTATGAATCTTGCTGGTTAACAGACCAGAAAGCAGAGGCACATTTCAGGCACTTGTCACCTTTCCCACCAGTCACTGCCAGAGAGTGACCAGACCAGCATGTCGACAGTTCAGCACCACAGATGCCCAACATCCTTATCCTTCTGCACATCAGYTTCTTCTGTAAGTTAAACAGGCAGAGGAACGTTTGCTCAGCTCAGTATCCAAGGAAAATGCAGCTACAAGATGGTATTGCACTGAGAACTGCTGAAGTGACACAAGCCAGTTAGTTACAGGATAAGTAGATTGCTTTGCCAGCCAAATTTTTTTGCATTGCTTTATCTAGCTCAGTTAGCTGGACTGCCAACTGCCTGAGCCTTCTCTGAGCTTCCAGCTCCTCCTCAGTCATGGCACTTGACCATCTTTTCTTTATAGATTGCCAGACAATGAAAACAATGAGAACAATTCCTAATTAATTTCCTTATCTATGAAAAGGTGTATGCATGCAGGACTGAAGCTTACACATAGGTATTATGAGCAGCTACAGCATGTTGCTTCTTTTCAATGTAAGATTGGTCTAAATCTCAAATAATGTTGCTCCCTGCCTGCTGCTACTTTTCACTGCTCCCAGAATATTATTTATTCTTTCTCACATCCCTCAAGGCATTCCTCATATCTTGTTCCTTTTGCATCACTTCCCACTCCTTCCACCCCCCACCTACTTTCCTGYCCCACTGTTACAAATCCAAATTTCTTCTCCATTACTCTCCTGCCACCTTGCTAGATGCCACTACTTATATTCTGTGCACATTTCCACCTTTGACCTAACATATCCTCACTTTGCAGCCCTATCTCTTCTCAGGAAAGCAGAGAGGGGAGGGGAAATGCCATCTCTCATTTTTATACACAGCATAAACCCAGCCTGTTTTTAGATCAGGCTCTGACAGAGTCAGAGCACTGGTACTGCCTGGGATAGCTAAGTATCTCATCTTGTGCAAACAAATCATGAGCTTTTCTCTTGGGTCATTCTCTTTGACCTTAGTACAACCTTGTATGCTGAATTCTGCCATCCTCCTGGAATTCACCACTGGCCTCTCTTGTTCCTGCCCAGCTTCCTCTCGTGTGGTGATGCACCTGCTTTCCCTACTGTTGGTAACACCTTCTCTGTAGTGGTGTCTCCACACACACTCTTGCTTGCTGCATCCTTCTGATCCCCTTCTGAAAAAGAAAACCCTATGTGGTCCCTCCTGGACTGCAGCAATACCTGGAAATTGCTGCCATTGTGGATGAAAGTGCTGCCAGACTTTATCACCCCTGATAATGGCAGCCAGTAAAGTCTAGGACACTCTTCAGATTTGTGGGTTTGGGTTAGAGCTAAGGAAACAGTGATAGGGCTACCAGTCTGCCTGACTGGAAATYGGCATATTCTTCATTTTGTGCTTGTGCTGATGCTTCTCTCCCTAGAAATCACAGAACGTTCTGAGTTGGAAGGGACCCACAAYGATCATTGTGTCCAAGCCTTAAGTGGGAGGCCCATACAACCCATGGCCTTGTTGTTATTGGCACCCTCCTCTCACCAGCTGAGCTCATCTCAGGGCTAATACGCAAGTCAGCAGAGTCAGAGATGTGCAGCAGCCAGGCCTTTTCCCCAGAATCCCACTTGAAGGATCCTAGCAAGACAGTTTCTAATGCATTTGAGTTGACTTGCAAGTGCCACAAGCCACAATGAGACGTTCATCAGCTTAATACCTTCACATGCACGAAACTCTTTAAAATATTCAARATATTTTGTCCCTTTCCTCCCCCATAAGCCTCCAGTATGTCCATAGCCTTAAAAGAAATCCTCTTCATCCCTGGGACAGAAACTTTTCCTATTTCCATAAATTCCTTCCAGGCTTCCCCTTGACTTGTTGCTGAGTTGAACAACCCATGATTGGAACTTTATATTCTTTCCTGCTAGAAAAGAAACTGCCCCACTTCCACACCTCCAACCCCCCCCCAAAAGCAAACAAATCCCCCAAAAGAAACAACAAAAACAAACAAAAAAACCCCAACAACAACAAAAAACAAACCCAAAAAAGAACATAGAAAAAAAACAAACAAAAAAACCCCAATCCTTCCAGATCCTTTGGCATTTCCCTTGTTTTCTCTTTCACTGATTTTCCTATTTTGCACTTCCCAAAATCCCTCACAGAACTGAGAGTACTCAATGTGTAACAACCACAATCACACAGGAAAAAGGAAGACTACATGCCAGGTCTACAGTGTGATTTCTTGCTGTAGACCTAAACAAACTCTTTAAAGCAGGGTTCATTTTCTCTTCCTATGTTTACACAAGGTCTACCACAGCCAGCTCCTGATCCTCCCACATAACAGTAAGAACAAAGTGCTCCGARCTGCAGAATTTAAGCTTATGCAATCTTTCTCTTTAACCTCCAGAAGTCCCCTCTTGAAGAGCAGGAACACTGTGCCAGTGTTCCTCACTACGACCCCTCCTACTGCCAGGAGAGAGAGTTGCGAAGGCCAAGACACAAACATGAGGCATTATTAGTTCTGCTGCTCATAAAACTGCTCTCTTCATCCTCTCTGGGTTTGCTCACCTACCAGCATATCTCAGGTCAACTCCTACTACTCTACACACTCTGCATCAMAGCACAATGTTTTACTTCCTCCCTATGTTCCCAACATCTCCTCAACAGTTTGCCACCACGTCTAGGTCCATCCCTCATTGCCATCAGCGCACCCTACTCAGCACAGTATGCCCTCTGAGCATGGCRAGTGTCAGCAGCCACCACGGCTGCTTCTGCCCTGCATGGGTGCTGTTTGACCATCTGGCACAGAGGCTGACTGCCCTGGTCACTGCCTTTCAGCAGTTGGTGGATCAAGCAAAACAGACAATGTCTCTGCTCTGCCCACCCTTTTCTGGGTGAGGGCACTGCTCTGCTCTATCCACCTACCCAAGATTGAAATCAGCCAAAAAGTTCTTACAGGAGAGCATTGATCACCTCTATTTTCTTAGGAAATAGTGTTAAAAATAACAGTAGTAGTAGCATTAACAGTGCAGCTCAAGACTGMAATGAACTTTTCTTCTGATACTTTGATTTGTAACTTCATATCTGATTTACTTACCTTTATTACTTGTAAGAATCTCCAAACGTGTGCTGTGCATCTGAATGGCTTTGCAGTGTACAGATGGGAACAGTTATTTAGGGAGAAAGCTAATTAAGCATCATTACAGTTTTTTTGAGTCTCCCTTCACTGTAACCTTCATCCACATTTTCATTTCCTCTTATCCTGACCCATTTCCCTATTTTGCCTCAAGTCCCACTTCACTCTACCATGCCCCCAATATCACTCTTACTGTTCATGTTGCACAAGGAAAAGTTACCATCTTTCTTGCTCTTGAATAGATTCATTAATCTCCAATTTTTTTTAGAAGATACTAGTTTAAATTTCCCCTTTAAAAGTTTTGTCTCTGGCCTCTTTTCCATCCTTTTCTGCACTGAAAGTGAAACAACACTGCCAAAGACTGAGATGGCAGGAGAAGAAGCAGCTCAGGAACACGTCAATGCTGTAAAACCCAAGAACCCAAATATTACACCAATGAGCTCTAAATGACTTGCAGTATGAGGCAAGTCCATCATTTGAAAGTTCAGTAACATAAACCAAGTTGGGGAATTAGCAGGCCACACTTTGCATTTGGAAAGCATCTCAGAATTCTCTGTATGAGGGAGTTTTCAAGTTAGGCCCCACAACCAGATAAATAAAATAATCTTTAAAAACATAGTATCTAAACACCTGGAAAAATATACCATGAAAAGCTTTTTTTTTAATACACTCTAAAAAAAATAGTGTCTTACCACCCCCTGAGTATTTCAAACATGACAAGCTAGTGGATGAACGAAATCAGTCCATGTTTGTATCACATCAGTGTTAAAATCCTTACTGTGGCAGTGAATTTTGTGACAGATAAAGACGCATTTCTAAGCTGTGTCACATTTTATTGAAACAGCCTTAACTGAAAATGAGAACACACAGCAAGCCACAAAACTGCAGACAACACCAAGTTATTTGAGGTAGCCAAGACCAAAAGGAACGGGGAGGAACCTGAGTGAAACCTAAGCAAATAGACTGTGATAATAAGTTATATTCAATGTTGCTAAATGCAAATAATACCTCTAAAGAGGAGAAAACTGTATATTATTCACACATCTTTCAAATTTATGAAATAACTCTCTTATCAAAGAAAGGAATCTAGATGGCAATAGGAACAGCTGAATGCTGAGCTCAGCTTACTCTGCAGCTGTGCCAAAAAAAACAAACACAACCAAAAAACCTGAACCACGATGTCAGAATGCAGGAGGAACAGGATAAAGCAATATAAATACTGTGCTGAGCCCTCTATAATTCAGGGCTAGAATCACACTCAGATTATTGTATACAATGCTGATCACCATCTCAAAGAAGGGGAAAAAGATTGAAAAAATTGAAATGGGAAGGGTGAGTAAAATAAAGCCATGACCATGATCACACTATGCAATTTAAAAAGAGATACATTGARCTCTTTCAGATTGAGTCCCCATCTATCCGACGGCCATTCCCCATACCCCTATCTTCTCCACTGCATTTCAGGAAAAACAGACACCTGGATTTCCCCCCTTGTCACTCCCTACGAAGGTGTTCCAGTTGTTTCATCACTGGCCCACAAAAATCAATCTTGCATTGAATTTAACTCCTGTGTATATTAAAGCTCATAGCTTGAAACATCTCTCTTGTTTTTTTCATTTCTCCCTTCCCTCTACTGTTGCTATTATTGAATTACCTACTTCTGTTATGTAAAGTAATTTGTGCTATTGTGCTCAGAAAATACAGCTAGCGCAGTAGATAGCACACAAAATAAGATGATATTGTATCACTTATCTGAAAATCTGTGCTTACAGCAGAGGAGAAAGGAGGAGAGAGGGCACCTGCAAGAACAGTAGGTGGGGGGTCTGTGAGGGGACCTGGACTTGAGCAATGAGGTGGGCACTGCCTGGTGGCACTGCATGTGCCACTCAGCATCCAGCAGCCAAAGCAAACCCATGTGCTACAAAACCCTTTTCCTTACTCCAAAATGAGGAGAGTTATTATAATTTCTGCCACAGCTCCTCTTTCAGACACACAAAACAGGACCCAGCAGCACATGTCCATCAGAGATCTTCAGTCCCACCATGCCAGGCAGTGATCACCAAGGAACAGAGATACATGGAGCAAAAGGGGTCTTCCATCCCTCTCTTCCTCTGCCAAGGAAACAGCCTGCAGCAGTGCAGGCTCCTGGCAGCTCAGAGGGTTGCCCAGCTACTGGATCCTGTTTTGTGTGCCTGAAAGAGGAGCTGTGGCAGAAATGATAATAATTCTCCTCATTTTGGAGTAAGGAAAAGGATTTTGTAGCACATGGGTTTGCTTTGGCTAATTAAAAGCACGAGGCTATGCAAAGAAAGCAGCACTTTAATAGCTGAAAATAGCTGGAATTAAAACTAATCATGAGTATTTAGCATGGTACAGATAAAGATGCTTGAAAGTGTTTCAGCCAGGGGCCTGTRAGCTGCCTTTGCATAGCTACAGGATAAAAGGTCCAGAGTCCCTCATCGATGCAGCATCCCATCCACCTTTCTGTCRTGCACTTTGCCACCTTCCTTGGGGGCTTAAGAGCCCTACCAGAAAGTACCAGGGCTCCACTCCTCAAGGACTAAATCTCAGCTCCCACCTTGATACAGTCACCTCAAACGTGGATCAGGGATCTCCAGAAGATGCATCAATGGTACATGGAGGGGGTATCTCCTTTGTGACACAGTGATGGACAACCTCCAAGAAGCTCCTAAGGCAACCAACTACCTCAGACAGCCAAGAGCCACCACATACCTCACATTGCTGAGGGAGGGCACCTAACTCATCCCAATTCACCTCCTGCCCCAGCCTGAAGCCATGACTTGTGCAGCAGCTCTCTGGTCACCCAAACCCTGCTCTGACATTGACCCAAAATGGGAAATCACTTAAAGCACAYGAAGGCCCATAGATCATGGGCCACTGTTTGAACCAGCTGACTCATTACTGGGGTCTCTCCTGTTACAACATTAAGTCCCTAGCTTCACTGAAGATTCCCCCAAGTGTGGACAGAATACGTTCGAAGAAAGACTTTTCTTAAATTTGAGGTTACATCAGGACAGTGCGCTCTTTCCAGCTTCCTAGAAGTTTCCTACATCTCCATTTTCTAGCATCCTCCTACAGACCCTAATCATGAATGATTTATAACAAAACTCGAAAGAAAGGGGACTCGGCTTACAATTCAGAATGGCTTCTCCCTACAAATTATCTGTTACTCTTTTAACGGATTTTCTACCTTATTTCTGAATATTCAAATTGCTTTGGAAATGCCCTGTATTTCATTAATATTACATTTCAGCTACTGAGATGCAAAACTGTGCAAGTGAGAAATTCTAGCCCACAATCACACATAAAACCAGCACTGAAAGTAAACCAGCTTTTGAACATCTATCAGGCTATATTTTTGTGAACCCATAGCTGAGTGGTCACACCAAGCCACATAAGTGAGGACAGCAGCTTGCATGAAGAAAATCATCCACTGTGTGAAGGGCAAAGATCTGTCACACCACAGTGGGACTTGGAATTCAAAGAACACATCAGACTCTAGATCAGTGAAACACCACTTTTGCAGGCATGTTCTCTGCCCTTAGCCACACTCAGCGAGGCATAAGACTGCAAGAGGACTGGATTTATTTAAACTGAACCTCCCGCGTAACATGACAGTGACCCTGCAGATCTAAACAAGGTTCCAGGCAGCACCTGTTCAGCCATAGGAGTACCTAGCCATAGAAACTCAAGGTGCTTTGCTTCTAAATGGCCCTGGTTTAATGCTATAAAATGATGGAAGTCAGAATGTCATTATATCCAAATGAATAAGTGGGGGGTTCGTTTTGCTTTTCCCTAAAAGAGGCAAACTTTTTTCTTAACCAACCATCAGATCCCTTTGCAATAGCTTCCACCCACTATCAAATCATCCTTTTTTTTCCTGATGACAAGGTCAGCAGCTCCACCTTCCCTTCAGAGCCTTTACCACTCCCAGCAGACTGTCTCTCCCACATAGCAAATTCAAAGCAGAAATAATGAGCCCTATCCTTTCCCTTTAGGGCCTGGATGGGGACAGACAACTGTCAAGCAGGGTGAACCCAACTCAGATGCCACACTGGCCAAATCAGACAGCTTGCTTTAAAGCAAAGAAAGGTGTGGGAGTAGACATTCTGCCCCAGCAGCAGAGGCAGCAAACAAAGGGCATACAAGGCCATATTCTCAGGAGTCTCTTCAGCAGATTAAGGAAAATGTTTGTTTTCCTTCATACTAGACTATACGTAGGTATTTGGATCTGCTTTGGATCTGTCAGCACAAGGAAGATGTTGACGAACTGGATCAAGTTCGGTGTAGGTYCACCAAGGTCCTCAGGGGGCTGAAGGACTTGTTTTGCAAGGAGAGGCTGAGAGACTGGGGCTTGTTCAGCCTGGAGAGATTTGAGAGAACCAACAGCCCTCTTTCCAGTAMAAAGAAGAGATGGATTCAGGCTTCTTACTGCAGCACATAGCAGGAGAAAAGGAAGCAATAGGGTTTTTTTTTTTAATTAAATGGAAGCAAAAGACCCTTCCCTACTTAGATAGTGCAGCTATTACAGCCATTGCCCAGAGGGGTGGTGCAGACTCCATACCCTGAGGTTTTCAAAACTGAATTGGACAAAGCCCTGAGCAGCCCAGCCTAAGTCCAGTGCTGACCTTGCATTGAGCAGGAGGTTGGATTCCTGAAGGATGTCCTGAGGACCCTTCCAGTCTGAAGGTTTCAATGATTTTTTGTTTGTCCGTCAAAACTACAGCATCAATTTCCTTAATTTTTAATTTCATTCAGACTTTAAAATATGGTGGACAGCTTGATAGCTAAATAAAATGGGACAGCCCTGAAAAACTAAACCTGTTCCATGATCACACAGACACACAAAAATCAATCTTCCCTCTCTTCATCCTAGACAAAGGGAAAGCCCCTCTGCCCTCTACACAGAGATCCTTTCCTGAGGACGGATGCACTATTTGATCTCTCACTCTTGTTTATTATGTTACAGCTCTACAGCTACCCTTACTCTATGATTTGGCAGCCTAGTCCTCTTGCCAGAGAAGGAAGAAGTTTCTCTGCTATGGCATGAAGAGATGTCACTTTTGTATTCCTGTCATTTTCCCCAGATGCACATCACTCTCCAGTCTCTGAAGCAATGTGCATATTCATACAAAGTTGGAAACAAATATGCCTGAATCAGCCCCTAGACTGGGCATGCATACACAGCCTTGTGCTAACACACCCACCCACTCAAAGATTAACTAAATTTTGACCTGATTGCATCCAATTAACCTGAATTTCTCACTTTCTTGCAAAGCAGTTTCCTTCGCAAGCCCGTTGGCCTTTACCTCGTGGCTATATTGTAAGTGTGATGCCCTAGAAAAATGCAGTGCAATGAGATGAAAATAAAGCAGAGAGCATAAATGGGAGGAAAAAGAGATAGAAGGGGCAGGAAGATATGTAAATAGATCAAAGAGGAAAAGGGGGAAAAGTGAAGAGAAATCAAAGCTAAATCTGGCACAGAAGCAAAGTGTGTAAAGCTGGTAAAACTCATGGGGGTGCAATGGATCGAAGATTTATAGAAATACATTTCGACCCAGAGAAACGGACGCCAGTCTGAAGCGCAGGGGAGACAACACGAAGCCAAACCCACAGAGCCAACTAGAAGACATATCAGAAAAAGCTACAAGCTACAATCAGTACAGATTGGCAGCTGTCCAGGAAGCACTGGGAAGTGATGGGCTCCAGCAACTCAGTCTCCTTCATTGCAGGTGCATCTCTGGCACAGCAAATCCAGCATGAGCTGAGGACATCACATCACACAGTGACATAGCAGAGAGAATGGGGACAGACAAAGATGGAAAGAGAGCAAACCAGAAATGGTATTGAGACCAAGCCCATTTATCAAACAAAGCAGAAAAGAAATAGAGACTTATTTTTGGATAGTGCTTCTGAAGTGAGTAACCCTGCCCCCACCCTGCTTGATCCTGGAGCCCACCTCCCTCCCTCAGTTCACTGCTCTATTTTGGGTTTAATTATACACTGTGCACAGGGACAGAACACACCAAGATCTTCCCTGGTGCAGAATTTAAACTCTTCTATTTTCCTTTCCCCCTTTTCATTTAACACAGGCTTATTAAAAGAAGGAAAAGAAAATGATTTTGTTTCTCAGATGAACACCATTTGTTTTTCTCCCCCTTCAATCAGGCCTCCATGCTTCAGTGTCAAGACATTTCTGTCAATTATGAGCAAAGGTTTTACAAGGTTTTTTTTTTAGCTCGTTTCAAAAGAGGATATAGCCTGAAAGGGGGAAAATGTAAACAACTGTAAAGGGAAAAAAAAAATTTAAAAAAAAAAAGGAGCCAAAAAGAAAGGAAGGGGACAACATATTGAATTTTCCTGTAAGACAACAGATGATCTCACCCAGATACTGGAGACCATTTCTGCTGCTCTGGCCATGTCCCCTCAATACCCCTGGATGCCACCTGACAAGATCAGGTAGTCACTTTTGGGGCAACGGCAAGATGTGACAGGTCTGGTGCATGCCCTCGGCCACTGAGGTGGGAGATGGAGCAGGGAGAGACCTGCAGGCAGCAACAGGCCAGAGGTGAGGTCTGGGCAGAGATAATGTGGGTCTAGAGGAGCCTATCCCATACAGAGACCATCTCACATCAAAAGACCAGCATTCCCCCTACAGCCCCAGGTTGTCCCCTGCAGGAGGCACAAACCTTATTTGGAGTCACCCTGACATGAGGAGAGGAGAGTACCAGTTTTGGAGACAGCATACAACAAAGACCATGAGCAGGCTAAAATCATTTAGCTTGTTGCAGGTCACAAGTGCCAAGAGCCCACATGAGATTAAAAAGAAAAGCTGTGCTGATGGATAGATTTGAAGTTTTCTAGGTACTTCTTATCACAAAATAAAGCCTTTCCTTGCCCAGCCATCCAGCTCCAAAGTGTGCCTCTGCCACCTGAGACCTTGCAATTAACACTACTAATTGTTTGCACAACTGCAGTACTTACATGCCCTGGTCTAGTCAGGGCCCATATCTCAGGTACTGCACGTAGGAAAGAGGAGAGACGACACCTTCTCTTCCTCCAGCATGAACCACCAAGCAAATCTCAGCAGCCATGGCATTTGAGGCAGCAATATGAAATTAGGGTGGAGGGGCTGGCTCTTTCCCTGCAGCCTTTAAGGGCAGGCAGCACTCCTTGTAGCAGGCTCCCATCAAAGCAAGCATGTAGGGCTTTCAGGTGAAGGTGACAAAACAAGACACAGGGCACAGACAGATGTCAAGGCAAGGAGCCTCTTTTGTGCAGAGAGGTGCTGGTGCGGGACCTTCCTCCTTTATTCTTCATCAATGGAAAGATGAATCAGTAGATTCATATGACACACTTAAAGCTCAAATATGTCAGTCTGAGGAAATGCAGTTCTTTACTGAAGAGATTAGGCTCATACCCAGAATACAAAAGGACTGAGCCAGTTGCAGACTCATGTGGAAAGCTGATTTAACCTTAACCCAAGCCACAGAGATTTTGAAAAAAATCTGTGAAATGCAAATTAATTTTACAATTAAATGCAAATTTAGGCCCTAGACAGTAGAAGCATCTATTCCAGGTGACATCATTCAAAAATAGACAAAGAAATTCCCAGAGCTGAAAGACACATAAAACTAAAGCAATCTCAGATCGTCAAACTGGAAGTACAAAGGGCCAACTCCACAACTCATCAAAGCCAAAATGTTATCCTCTGCTGCAGCTGTAACAAGCTTTACACAAACAGAAAAATAAAACCAGAAAACACTTAGCCTTTAGTCAATTACATCATCAGTGCTTACACATAAGAAATGCTTTCTCAAAGTCACATTACAACTATAAACAAAACTCCTGCATGCTTAGGCAGCACTGTGAGAGAGATCCACATATTTTGGTAACTGSAGTGACCACAGTACAAATTGCTTCAGAAACTGGAGTTCCATGACCCTTGTGGGTCCCTTCCAACTCAGGACACTCTGTGATTCTAGCTACAGCTGATTACAGACAGAATTCTATCTTGTTATGTCAGACACTGGTGCTCTGAGCAGCATTAATCATAAAAAGTAAATAGCATATCTAAGGGAAACACACAGAAATCAAAGGCAAGGCATGCTGCTTATTCAGGACTCCAAGTACAAGTGCAAATAATTATTTCCACCCTGGTCAAAGAGGGAAAAAAAAAAAAAAA
>NW_026623249.1:3101340-3152481 GCF_030028575.1 Malurus melanocephalus | reverse complement strand
CCACAAAAAAACAGTAGCACTACAGTGCATACAGATTAATGTGCTGCCTGCCTCACTGTACTGCCAGACACAGAAGAAGGGCTGCAAGTCTCTTCTGGTACAGCACGGCTGTCTTCAAGGCCCTGCAGAAAAACACAAGGCTCCTCTGTTGTGTTGTCCTCCCTCTGTGAACTGCATTAAGATGGAGGGTAATCCACACTGAGTCATTCAGACTGGATTGGAAAACAAACTTAAAGCAGGAGGAAGAGGAGGTGGAAGCAGCCTTCAGGCTAGAGGTCAGCTGTCAGATGCATTTCAGAGTCAGAGCATCCAGGAAAAGTAGTTTTTAAAAATAAATTTGAAGAAAATCTCATCTCTGTTGTGGGTAAATATCCATCTTCCAGGATGCATGGAGAGCYGAGGGATGAGGGTTTCCCTCTGCTGACAGGACTCGACATTAAAGCAGATGAGTAGCAGACTCCCATGGCACAGGAGCTCTGCAGGGAGCAGGGGCTCCCTTGCATGCATGTGTTCCAGTGCTGAGCAGCCACATGAAGTCCCTGCTGTCTGGAACTATGAGTGCACACAGCAGGATTTCTGCTGCAGAGGCCTTTGCCTGGTCTTTTAAGTCTATGTGGCCTCCTTGCAGTAGCTTTTCTTTGAGACCTCTGCTTCTCTGCCAAAAGGAACTCAAGTAGGATCAAGGGATTCAAGAGATGGATGGTACAGACACCTAGGCACTTTTCTTAAGGACACAGAGCTAAAAATTTTCTTTCTCCCAGCATGCAAAAACCACAGTAGTATAGAAAGTCTGGAGACTTGTAGGAAAAGTAAAGCTTCCTGTAAAGCTAGGGTCCATGACTGTTAAAAGTGTGAACACTGCCTGAGAAAAAACACTGCTGAAGAGAAAAAATAAGTTCCCAAAAGACACAGGAGATTATATATACAGGTACATACAAGCATTTTGGCAAAAAGCAAGGATTAAGCTTAAATTAATGATTGCACACGTTTTTCGGATGTCACGTGAGAGCTCTCTAACTGGCTTTAAATCTCCTCTTCAGGTCTTGCGAAGACTAACTACTTAGATCATTACAGAATTACAAATTAGTACATTTTAATTATTAAATAGTGCATTTCTAATTAGGGTAATCCATTAAAGGAACAATTAGAGAACAGGRCCCAGTTCTGCCTGTGTTATTCCATTTCTCCTGGATTCTGCCATAAGCATGATATAACAAGTGGTGAAGAGCACCCTACAGACAAGCTTTGCTACAAATATACATGCATTAACTAGTAAATGTATTTAAAGCACTCTTAGAAGAGAAAAAAACTCATTTGCATTCCACAGTTGAGATTCACAAGATGAAGAAGCTTTCAGCAAGCCACACAACAGCACAACTCCAAACTATATCAGACATTTTCCAAAACAAGACTCCTGCTGTTCTCCAAGGTCACTCAACCCCACCTTTTGAGATATAGGTCACAGGTCAATACCTAGAAGTATTCAGCCACAGTAACAAATCTCAGTGACTTTCACTCACCATGCTTCACTTACCCATGTATCTTCAAACTACAGGGCAGCAAAATTTTCTGGTCCCAGGAGGCACTGAACCTTTACTTGTGGTGGGGACAGGATTATGAGGAAAAATTGGATGGCCACTCACATATCTCACTACATGCAGAGAACTTCAGCATGCCTGCATGGGTGCTCTGGTGCTGCAATAGTTGCATAAAAGGCTTTTAAGTCTTTTAAGTTCAACTCAAGCAACCCACGCACAAAATCTATAAGCTATGGGCTGATCACAGCTGCACTCATCCATGCAAAAAACGAAGTGAAGAAATGTATCTTCCACATGATAAATTTGTGCACAGACTTGGCATGTATACATGAAAGCAACCCCATTTTCATGGTTACATGCACACAGAAAAAGCTAATACAAATAGACAAATATTTCTATGCAAAGCTTTAAGCATACATTTCACATCTGCTGGAGATTAGAGACCCAGCA
Organism: Malurus melanocephalus; assembly: GCF_030028575.1. NCBI lineage: Eukaryota > Metazoa > Chordata > Aves > Passeriformes > Maluridae > Malurus > Malurus melanocephalus. The sequence continues at coordinate 3,150,493 of NW_026623249.1, read as the reverse complement.
GTATCTGGGTTCAGAAAACAATATGGCCATTTGTTGTTAATGCTATTCTCTGCAGGGCAAACAGTTTATCTCTGCATATAAATCACAATTCAGCTTCATTTCAAAAGCTCAGCTAAGGACAAACTTGCACGCACATAAGCTCCTCATGAAATACAGGCACATGCCACAGAGGAGGATTCTTTACCTATGCCCAACTAGGCAGCCAAGCAACAGCCAAGCTCTGGATCATCCCTCTTTTATAGAAAATTTGACTTGCAGTGAATGAAGACACCTTAAAAGAAAATAAATGGGAGAAACACCCATAATAGAACCTAATCCATAAAGATTTGTAAGCGTGAAAAAAAATGGAATAAAAAAATGCTAGTCTACTATTAAACAGTAAAACAACTCCAGGAAAGTGCTGGAACATGGCTTGCCTCCAGCAGCTGGTTAGAGGAATGTAGACTCAGTAAAATACACTGATCAACAGGCTAACTGTAAACTGTGATTTAAATAAGACAGCTGTAATGCCAGCACCATCTATCCATTCCCTTCTGCCCACAAAAAAAAAAAAACCAAAAAAAAACCCCAATAAACCAACAAAAAAAAACAAAACCCAACCAACAAAAAAAAAACAAAACCCCCCACAAAAGCAAACAAAACCCACCAAAGGTTCAAAAGGCATTTTGTTCCCGCAAGAGCGGCAGACAGTTGCCTTTGGATTGCAGTCTGTACATAGTTAACAGAAAACACATCCAGGTGTTTTGTAACCTTGCTTTCAAACATAGTATTATATAGTAGAGAGAGAAAAAGATTTAACTGGCTGAAAACCTTTTGAAAGGTTATATGCCCTTTACCTTGGTTTATTTTATGCTTACCTTTTAATACAGAATAATAAACTCCCTGATCTAAAATGGCAATCTCACAAATATCAAACAGATGGCTGTGAGCTCCTCTTAAGAACATACTTTGGAGCAGCACCTAGACTACAATATATGATGCCAAAGCTGAAAAGATGATGGAGCTTTTTTCACCTAAAAAATCCACTTTGCTTTTCTAAAAATGACTATGTAGTGCTGCATGGTGGGTAGTAAAAAATTGCCCTTTATTTCCAGATAGAATACAAACTGAGAAAACTCAGGTCAAGGGAGGTGATTGTCCTCTTCTACCCTGCTCTCATGAGAAACCACCTGGAATCCAAGTCCTGCTCTGGGCCCCCCAACACAAAAACATGGACCTGTTGAAATGAGTCCAGAGAAGAGCCACAAGGATGATCAGGGGTTGGAGCACCTCTYGTATGAGGAAATGCTGAGAGAGCTGGGCTTGTTCAGCCTGGAGAAGAGAAAGCACTGGGGAGATCTTATTGCAGCCTTTCAGTACCTGAAAGGGGGCTTAGAAGAGAGCTGGAGATGGACTTTGTATAAGGGCATGTAGTGACTGAAAAAGGGAGAAGTGGCTGCAAACTGAAAGTAAATAGATTTAGATTAGATAATAGATGAAAATCTGTACAATGATGGTGGCAAAGAGACACTGGCACAGGTAGCCCAAAGAACTGGTGAATATGCCACCCCTGGAAGTGCTTATGGCCATGATTGATGGGTCTCTGAGCAACCTGGTCTAGTGGGAGGTGCCCATGCACATGACAGGGGGGTTTGAACTAGATGTTCTCTAAGGTCCCTTTGAAGCCAAGACATTCTGTGATTTTATGAAAAAGCAGAGCACACAACATCAGCATTGCTTCAGAGTGACTTCTGTCAATATGGAGGTAACAGCAGACCAGCCTGTGGGAGCACTTTGCCACCAACACTTGGACTTGCAGTTTTCATGCAGGTGTTATAACTGGATATCTCAGCTTTCATTAGAAAATACATAAAGGGAAAATATCTAAAGGGAGTCTCTCCTCCAAGCAATTTCAGTGAAGACTCTTGCAAACTGGTATCATTATAACAAAAGAACAAGAATTGCACCTTCATTCTCCAAAGCAAAAGGTGTTTTATAGTGTTTATTGCTTCCGTGTGTGCATTACACCTCTCAGAGATGACAGCACTTGCATAAGCAGGTTTTCACAGCTTTAGGGAGGGCCAAAACCTGCCCTGGCCCTGTTATTGCCCAGTTCTGAGACATTTAGTGCAGAAGCTATGCATACACCATGTATGGCAAGCAATGCACACCCTATGCTTGTGTTCAGAATCAGTGGGGAGCTGTGACCACACCAGCACGGCACTGAGCCCAGGGGTAACACAGGAAAAAACTCAACACATTTTATTGCTTAATTTCAGTGCCACAGGTACTGCCAGTTCAGAGTGCAGGTGATCAGAGTTTGTGCCTACATCCAAACAAAGAGCCTTAGGAAAGCAGCAGTCTCTCCACATCCAGATGTGCAGTATTTCAAGCCGAATGATGAAGAGATGTCTTGTATTCCACAATCAGCAATAAACAGTTTCCCAAAGATGGCTTGCAGCAGAAGCAAATTGGGATGGCATTGGCCACTGATGGAAGAGATCAGTGAGAGGAATGTTCTCAAATGAAGCAAAACAGACTACTTGAGCAGTAGCAAGAGAGAAATTTGCTCAAATGCATAGTGGTCACTCCTGCCTCAGAAGTTAAATGAAGAAAACAAAGTGACTTAATTTTGCAATGGGAATAAAAGCTCAAACAGCATTCTAGATCATTTACTGCAAATAGAAACACAGGAGACCACTTCTTAGCTGTGAAGTTTTCTAATTATCTTAAACCACACTCATTTCACCTTTTTACCTCCTTGTCAAGATGCACACAGAGAATCAGACGTCCCATTGGACAGCAAATACATGTGACTAAGAGAAGCTAAAATTTACAATAAAGAGTTACATCTGTCTCTGCTGGATCCCAGGAACACACCAATGGAAAGATTAAATTTCCTATCACAGATGCCAACAAGTAGACAAACAAGTACTTTTATCCCCCACAAGACATCAGTTATCCAAATCCAAGCAAACCCCCAACTTGCAAACACAGCTGGGAGAGAGGAAAATAAACCAAAATTTTACTATGATATACAAAACCATCATTTAGACAATCAACCAGTATGGCTGACATCAAACAGTTACAGCTGGAAGTTAAAAAGTAAAGCGGCTAGCCCTGCTGGCTATGCAATTATGTACTGCAAAGGACAGCAGGTCAGAAAATTAAAGAAACATCTTTACTTTAGGCATTAAAATACTTATTACAGAAAAAAATGAACTATTTGAATTCTGAAATCTGGCTCCATGGGGCTGTATCCACTTGCTCAGCATTTGGATTTCTCCCTGTATTTGGTCCTTGTTCATACTACTTTTGTAAAGCAGGCAGCTATTTTGGCAGCCAAGAATAGCAAATTCTGGCAGCCAGGCATCATCAAGAACAGGTGTCTGGCTGCTGTCATGCTCTGCAGATGACCTGCTCTGTTATGAGCCAGAACTAACTGCAGAACCTGGACACTCAGGACTTACAGCAATCATTGCAGGCCCTGTGGTGTTATGCTTGTTTCCCCAAATAATCCTATTCTGTGAAAATGAGATGCTTTCCATGGCAAAGCTTCCATGAAATTGAGAAAACAACTTTCTATTCAAAAACATTTGTGATGAGAAGCTATTTGAAAGAGATCAAAATACAAAGGCACAAAAGAGCAAATAAATAATATTTACCTGAAATACCCGAGACAAAGCAGATAAAAATGAGATTCCCTCAGTTGAGCCATATTTCCCACATGGGAAACTTCCCAAATATTCCCTTGTGTGGGAAAAGCAGAACCCATATTTCCCTGCTTACAAAACTGGCAAGAATTTAACACAGGTGTTCAGCTCCAAAACAATAATTGATTGATGCTCCGACGAAGTGCCAAGGCAAGATCCCACTGATCAGCTGCCCATGAGGAGGCTGCAGGTCCCAGCCCTGCTGAAATCCAGCAAGAGCTACACAGCCAAGGGCCTCACACCACTGCAAGCTGAGGGAGCAGCTGCCATGGCATCACTTGGAGGAAAACATCAGCATGATCCCAGTGTAATGTGAAGCGTCAGGGGTGGTTAAGCATTGGAACAGGTTGCCCAGGCAAGTGGTAGAATCACCATCCCTGGAAGTGTCCAAGAAGTAAYTGGACTTGGCACTGAGTGTTTAATTGATGTGGTGGTGTGTTTGGTCAAAGGGTGGATGGACTTGATGAACTTGGAGGTCTTTTTCAAATTTAATGGTTCCGTGATTGTAAGATTAGTCACTTCAAGTATGTAGTCACTGATTCTGTTATTTTCATTATGCACTGCAGACCAGAAATCCCAAGTACTGCTTGGGGGGCGACTGACAGCTCACTTCTGCCCCTAAGGCACTTTGAATAGAGTAAGTGCTACACTCCACAGACTCTGAAAATTATTAATCACATGTACTTCTAATTAAGATTTCCAAATTACTAAATGCTTCTGATTTCAATCTGTGCCCACTGCCATGTCCTCTGTATAAGCAGAGAGCCAAGAAAAGTCCTTTCCTCCCAGGGGCATCGTAAAGATAAATTAATGTTTGTGAAGCACTTGGGTTCTATAGCGATGAGCACTCAGATACTACCATGATAAAAAAAAAAAAAAAAAAAACCCAAAAAGAAAACAACTATGAGGAAATCAATAATCCTGTCTCCAGAGCAGGACTTACACAGTGTGTTGTCAATAAGGCCCAGAGCCACACATTGAACAAACACAGGAAAACAAAGTGTAATCTGGCTGCTCATTAAGTGAACACCATCCTTCAAGCACCTGACAGAAGAAGGAGAACAGTGGGAAAAAACATGGTCTGTGAACACATAAGAAAAGGCACAGGCCAACTTACTTATTTCTGCTGCTTTGAACATAAGAGAACTTGGTTCTGCAGCAGTTCCTTATGTTTCCATCCTACCCTCCTTCTATTACTGAAGGAGGCTTAATTAGCCACCAAGTGGCAAAGCACAAATTATTTTTATTTTCAGGTGATGGAGAGAAGTCCAGAAACATGCCTAAAGTCAACCTTTGAGAGAAAGGGATAGTTTGACTGATTTCAGCCTGAAATTTTCACAGCAGGACAGGTATCCTGGTTTTGGCTGGAATAGAGTTAATTTTCTTCCTAGTGCTGTTTTGGACTTAGCCCGAGAATCCTGTTGATAAAACACCAATGTTTCAGAGGTTGCTAGGTGGTGTTAGTGTCTCACCCTAAGTCAAGGACTTTCCTGTTTCCTGTGCTCTGCCAGTGAGGAGCTCCACAAGAAGCTGGGAGGGAGGATGGCCAGCACAGCTGACCCAACTGGCCAAAGCAATATTCTATGCCACAGACTTGTCCAATATATAAACTGCAAGGAGTTTGTCAGAAGCTGCCAATCACTGGTCAGGAACAGGCTGGACATTGGTCAGCAGGTGGTGAGCAAATGTATTGGCACCATGAGCTTCTGTCAGTTGTTATTCCTCTCTCTCCTTCTCATTACAATTATTATTATAATTAGCAGTATTAGTATTGTTATTATAGTTTACTTTGTTTCAATTATTAAACTCTTATCTCAGCCCACAAGTTCTATCTCTTCCCTCTGGGGCATAGAAGCTCCCAGATGGGATTAAACCACAACAGCAGCTAATGCACTAGTCAGATCTTTGACTGAAAGACCTGACTTGARCATACAAAAGCTGTAATGACAATGTATCCTGCATTCCAAATCAGGCAAAAAGGGGGAAATATTCAAACAGTAACACTGACATTCTAGTAACACTCATAAGAGAAGGAACAGCTGAGCACAGTTGTTTTCTTTCTGTAGAAAACCATCTTCACAGCAATTTAAAGTAGCATTTCCAGGCAAAACCAGGACCTTAAATTAAATGCTCAATTTCCGTGGGCCCAGAATTTAGTGCTGTGACTCTTGCCTGAGCTGAACAAGCAAACCTGGAAAGACTTGCTCCCCACAAAGAGTAGTCCAGGTTTTTCTGGATTGCTATTGTTTCATCCAGAGTCGCTTTTGATAACATGAATAAAATTCAGAAGGTAACCCTTGGTCATAGGGTTAAAGAGCAAGTACTCTCAATAGGGCTAAAGTAGAGCAAGTCGGTACATGCCATGAGATAGCTATTCACCAAGGAGAACAGCAAATTAACAGAGTGCCAACAGCCACCGCACATTGGATTAATGACAAGAAACAACATCTTTATGTAATAAGATCCACTGCGTCTAGCACTATAAACTGCAAGGGAAAATTGAAACATGTACAAAAACCCTGAAACTCTTCCAATTTCTCTTGCATTTTTTTAAGCCTTGTGTACACTGGGACACCTCTTCCTGCCAAGGCGAAGAATAGAGAGGATCTGGGGAATGAAGGCAGAGAAAAGGCAACAGCAGAAAGAGCTCAGGAGCTGCAGGAAGTTCACCACATACCTACACCTGAGGAACAGCCACACGTTCACACACACACACACCCTGCTCCACTGACACCCTCATCTCCTAGAAACCAGCACCAGGGAACAAAGCACCAACATTCCAAATTTCAGTCTCATCCCTGAGGAGAGCACCCCACAAAGACAGGGTGCCATTACTGAGCGGCACAGATCTGGTGCACTCTGGCTGGCAGGAGTCCAGGAGAGCAGGACAACAATAAATTGATACATGTTCATCACGGGTAATGGCAGATAGCTCACACACACCCCTCCAATTCAGATTCCACTGATGTCCCTTCAGCCAGGAGACAAGGAGCGCACGGGAAGGTAGGGATGCAATTTAAGCTGGTAAATCAGGCTCCCTTTTTAGTCATTGGTGGGGTACTGGCATCTCCGTGGGCCTTCAGCTCCACATCTCACCCTCAGTGAAAAGCCTGTCTGAAAATCAGAAATCAATTCTCAGACAAATAAACCCACTCCTGGGGGGATCAGGCTCTCTGAAATGGCTTGGGTCTACCAGCACAGTGTTTAACCAAGCTCAAAGGCCTCTGCAATGCCAAGGTGACTCAGACACACACTATCAAGCCTGCAGATGCTCTGCAATGAGGTTGCAGCTGACCACAGCCCCTGTGCTATCCAAGCAGCTCTTGTTAGCAGTTCCGCTGGGGGTTCCCAGGCAGAACAGTTCTGCACAGCCTGGAGATACCTAAGACTGTCTGCCCCTCAGGTGAGCTGGCTGAGGTCAATTCTGCTGAAGGTGGATAGAAAGCCATCTTGCAGAGCAACAGCAGCCTCAGCCCTCCTGCTAGTTTCATATGCTTCTGGCCAGTTSCCTGTCACACCAATTAGGAAATATGGATCTGTCCCCATGCCCCTAACAGCTTTAACCTATGCTTATTCCAGGTTGCTTTATCTTCTGCTCTCATTGTCAATCCATATCTCCATTTGACACCCAGTATTTTCCTGTCCTTCAGCTGCCACCCAAACTGCCCTTGTCCACCAGGATTTGGAGGAGGAGATGCATGGGAAGAGCCATTGTAGGAGCAAAAGACTCGCTACTGCAACATCTCTGAGCATCATCTGCCACATTGTGGAAAGTTTCTGAGCCCCATAAATTCCCTCTTGCATGAACATGGAGTAGAGGTTTTCAGGACTGGTTTTTCTATGCTACCAAAGGTCAGAGCTGACTTAAGTTATATAGAGAGCCTGGAGGGGCCAGTTCCCAATCCAGGGAACACCAGATGTCCAGCTCCCCCAGGGTACTACAGCTGTACTCTGAATCCCTTTCCAATATTCTCCAAGCAGTGCTTCCTCACCACTCTTCAAGGGAAAGCAGAAATGTCAACTGAGGTTGCAATGCATCAGTGAGGAGTGGGGAAAAAATAGCATCAGGTAAAGGAGAACTGTAAGCGACAAAGGAGAAAGCACCCTGGGGAGGTGATGTGAAGAGATTAGAGATAGAAGCAGACATACTTAATAAGGTAAGACCTATCAAGGTGATAAAACATTAGATAGGGACCAAGGGGCCTAAAACATAGAACAGATGGAGAGAGCGGTTTGGAAAGAATGCAAACACATTTATATTCTACTACAGGAGACTTCAAGGTAATGTTGCACATACACCTAAGTGCTTTACCTACAAACCACCCTCTCTGTGGAACACAATATTCATCCTTCCTCCTCTTCTAATCAGAGATCTCTCACTGAGTCTCATCTTACATTCTGCCTAGGCAGGGATAACCCACAAGGGAGAGCTCAGCCACAGGATAAAAAAATGAATCAGTGTCCCTACCCCACTGTCCATCAGGCTGCACCACCCATTGGCAAATGAACACCTCCCGAACTCCTTGGTGTTTGCAATGGCCAGTGAGTAATTATGTTCACCTGCTAAACTTCAGCCCAGTGCTAGGGAGAATTTTTACAAATTGTCAATTTCTTTAAGCAACCTCTTAGGCAAATTAGGCACTTTATCCAATTTAAACTACTCCCTCCCTTCAACCTCTGTCCTGACCTCAATCTGCATTCCCTTCAAAACTGCTAGCATCAGCTGTATCCAAACACTTTTTCATTTTCTCTTTTGACCTGTTTAGGTGTACAAGCTGCTTCTACTAAGAAGGGAGAGTGGGTTTACTGATTATTCACTCCTCTAAAGACTTGATCATCACTGTTTCCATTAGCATTAGTCTGTATTACTGTCAGTATAACACCTGAGAACAAGGACCAGCTCATGGGGGTTAAAAGCAGACTTTACCAAGGCAAAAAGCATTTGCTTGTCATTCTCATCAAGAGTTAAATAACACTCCTGCATGACCTTGAGTCCTTTACAAGGTTGTTTTTTGCATGCCCATCAAAGCTTGTTCTCTTTCATAGCATTGCCTTCCTTCCAGACTACTTCACTCTTGCAGTATCTTATTAGGCATAGTCCTGAAAATTAAGCATGACTTTAGAAAATGGCTTAGTAGGTCTTAAAACCTCAAATTTTGTTGTGTCTAAAGAAACAGACATGGAAACAGCACCTACAACTAAAGTCATTATAAAAGAAACATTGGGTTGGGAGGGTAGGAGGACTATCTCATACAAAATTACACAAGTCACTTTGAACATGATTTTAAAGAAAAATCAGAAATAAGTGATTCCCTCACACAAACAGTGGGACAAAACCACTTTTACATTTAAGTCCCCTGCATCTCTTGCTGACGAATACTGGTGTTATGACTAAATTGTAACTTCTACCTGTGGGGGCTTGAGCTGTTGTGAGAGTATAGAAAATGCTGCAAATCAATTGGGAAATGCAAGGGTAATGCAAGAGATCTGTGCCTTTGTACAGTGAACGAAAACTTCTGCCCAGCCTCTACTTCCCTTGGGCAGCCCTAGGCTGCTGAATCACCTGTGTATTTGATTGCATGCTACAGGTTTATCCTCAAATGAGCTTCAAGACATGGCTGAGCCTCCAAGAAATAAATTAGTTGGTCTAGACCTTTCTTTATAATCATGGACTGTAACTATCACAGCCTAGAAGGAAAAGGTCACTGTAATCAAATTAAAGGCTCATATACACTCAAGAAAGAGAGGAAGATGACAAATAAAACAAATCTTGAAGTAGAATTCAGTGTACAGGTTAATCAGAGCCAGGCTAATGTGTCCAATAAAGGGGCCCCCCACTTGGGGGGCATTCCATCTTCTGAAGGTAAGCAGTTCATCTCCTTCCTGCATTTTTTTTTCCCAGCAGAGAGTCAGAGCCCACATGTACCTCCCCCTTGTGGGGGAGCTCTTATTCCTGATCTGCTTTCATCAGGAGGGATAGAGGATAAGACCCCACAGAGCCTGGTCAGGGACACTCACCCAGCCTGCTCCCTCAGTGCTCCAGGCAGCAAGAAACAACACGGGGTGGGCACCACTTGATGCTGACACTGTGGTCTCTAACACCCCAAACACAAACTTACTGATCCTCACATTTTTGGTGCCGTGACTCGGATTGGGAAAAATCAGGTTTTAAACCCACGACATTATTGGTGGAGAATGTGGGCAACATCAAAGAACGAGTGATTTTTAGATGGGAGTTAACGGAAAGATTCATGGAGGAGGATGAGTTTCCTAAACACGGTCATTGCTAGCATACAGCTAATTGAGAGAAAGATAAATAGTTGGTCAGGTAAGTTTGAGCTCCACTCTGTTGCTGTATTCTTTTAAGGTAGAATGATAAGTTCTAGGGGTGGATACTTTTGTCTTTAGTTTATTCTTTGCTGGTGTAGATATAATTTCTGTGTTTAGAGTAAGAGTTAAAAGTAGATTTAAATCATTGGGTCTTTTTGKTTTTTTTTTTTTAGAAAAAAAATGTCATCACAGAGGTGTGGGGGTGGAATGTCATGGTTTTACTTGGTCCGATTTTTGGTGGTGGGGGGATGGGATCAAGAAACCACAAAGATGGCTCCTGTGAGGAAGTTCTAGAAACTTTCTCCTTCTTCTCCAGCAAAAGGAGCCTACCCCCTGTGTTTTAGAGCCAATCCATTGTGGCTCTGAGGTTGATGGACAGGCTGCCCATCAGGCCTGGGCCAATTGCACAGGTTGGTTACACCTCTGTGATGACGTATTATCTAGTACTTAAGAAGAATTCAAAACAAGATAGGGGCGGCCGCCATGGAGTTCTTAAGTTGTTAGTATGTAGTTTTAGTATCATGCACCAGGGAAAATGAGAGCAGGAGGGTGAGTAGATGTAAGAAGAAAAAAATGGAGACCCAAGATCACAGTGAGGAGAAGATGGGATGGGTTGTTGTGCTGTTGGTGTGGTTCTCGAGCATGGAGAAAATAAGTTGTTCTTGAAAGGACTATTTCATCAATGGGAGACCTGTATAGAAAAGAGAGCGACCTTGCTCTAAGGAAAAAAAACCTGGCCGTTGAGGACTGGACTGAACTTATAAGGAGCCAAAAAAGGGGAAGAGGCTTGGCCCCCCCACGACATTAGAAGCGAGTTGATGCTATGAAGAAATTGTGTTCTGCGGGGAGAGAGAGATGCCCCCGCCCTACGTCTGAAGTAAGTGGATGCTTAGAAGAAGCTGTGTTCTGCCAGGAGATTTGTGATAGTGGTCTTATGCTGCTGAAACAACGCAGTTTGGCCTTGAAGGACATTCTTTCTTTTCTCCTACGAGGTARAGAAAATACTCCCTCGCCACCAGCAGTTATACACTGACTGTTTCTTGGGAAAAGAACTTCCACAGTTAGGAGCTGTCAGAACGCTTCTCCTATGATGCTGGACAACAACTGTAATGAGTAGCTTGATCTATGTTAGACTTCCATTCCTGTCCCCTATGTGTGGAGGAAAAGACATGGGGGATGGAGAGGGAGGACCTGGGAAAGAGACGGGTCCCAGAAAGGATAACAGGTGTCTTAAAATGTCCGTTTTTATTTTTCTTCTCCTTGTAAATTTGTCTCTATCTTTGTTCCCCTCCCCGGTGTGGTAGTATTCTTAGTAGTTTGTAGTAATAAATCTATTTTGCAACTTAAGTTATTCAGCCTGTCTGACCATTCTCTGGAGCACATACGTATCTTTCTCTCAATTATGTTATATTATCTGAAAGCCATAAATTTTCGTGTTAATTGGGCTTTTGCTCTCCCTTCTTCCTCTCCGGTTGGGGGGAAGGGAGAGAATGTCGTGGGTACAGTGCTTTTTGGCTTTCAGTGCAGTCCAAACCACGACATTTTTGGTGCCGTGACTCGGATTGGGAAAAATCAGGTTTAAACCCACCACAGCAGGAAATCCCCACCAAGGTGTATAGAGCAGATCCTGTTCCCTCCAGAGCTGTCCGATGTCACTCTAAATGGAAATACCCATCAAAGGGACAAGTGTCTTGAAGGAAAGGGAAAGGAAGGATGTCAGACACTAATAAGAATCAAGCAGCAAGAATGCCTAGAAACAAAACAAAACAAAAAACCCACAACTAAGAGTTTACAGACTTTCAAAAGCCTACACAAGTCAAGGAGCAGTCAGAGTAATATAACATTAAAATGAGCACCTCAAGTTGGACCAAACATCTGCCGAGACTGGGCTGCAACACAGCTGCCCAAAGAAGTGTGTACAAATGGGATGAGCAGACACAATACTCCCCTTAGGCATTCCTCCAGCTGCCAACCACTGTCAGCTCCAGGACTTCCTGAGCCAAATCAGGTTTCTATATTTTTCACTCCTTCTCCATGGATTTCTCCTAATGAGGGAGAATAGCAGAAGAGAATAACAACAATTGAGGAGAGCTAAAGGTAATGCTCTATATCAATCTTCATATAGGATTATAGAGAGACAGCATCAACATGCAGGCATCCCATGCATAATCTACTCAGATATGACCTACCATATTGCTCTTGCAAATTCAGATACATGTTCTACATCTTTGGAAGAAATCAGATGAAATGCTGTTGTCCTGTACTGTGGCTGTTTTATCAATAGCCTTAACCACATATTTCAGTACCTAGGAACCATTACAAAAATTATGGGGGAAAAAACCCAAAAGGTTTTCTGAACACGTTCTGTCTGTGAATACCAAGGGGTGGAAAAAACCTAGCTCAGGCTTATTGGAAGCCATCAGTCCTAGGAAGGGATGCCAGTTCATTATGAAAGCCTGTTATTTTGTCCTCTGAGATAACATTTGCTTTTTGTTCACTCCTTCACATTTATTAACTCATGCTGGTAGAGACCTGTAGCACATCCTACCTCTAAATGCAATAGCATTTGTCTGTGTCCTGTGATATGTTCTGATGCCAGACAGTAAGCAATCAAGAAAACCTGAAGACCAGTCCCAGGCTCACTTGCTTCATGAACCACAGCAAATGCACTTCATTTCTTCCCTCCCATTATTGCCCCACTCAAAGCCCACCCACCAAAGCCAAAAACTAACATGCATTTGCCAACCTGTCACCTGCAGATCTCAGCTGGATCAGCATCAAGAATAGACAAACCCACCATCTTAGAAAAGATCAAGCATGGCTCACAGGGAAGCAGCAAAGAGTGGGCAGGACATACCACACCCAGGAAGATCACAAAAGAAAGATGCAGTACCTGCCACACCTTAAATGAGGTCTCCAGAGCTGAAACACTCAGAATTAATCTTGGAGTCCTTTCTGCACTTTAAAACAGCATCTACTACAGGTGTTGTGGGGTTTTTTTTTAAACATAACCAAAGCCTGATCTAAATTACTATGTGAATTTAACACTGGATTTGCAGGGCATGGGGAGCAAACAATGTAGTTATTTATTGTATTTTTTAATTTGATGGACATAGTTTTCTCTCTCTTCTAGATTTAGTACCAAACTACATCACAGTGATTATACACATGAAGTCTAAAGGCAACAGCTCCCTGCTGTCATGGGGGGAAGGGAAACAGGAGAAGCAAAGGGTGATGGCGTTGCACAATTGTGGCATTTGTGTCTAGGCAAAGTGCAGCACACAATGGTCCAAAACTTCATGAGGTGAGAGAGTCGAGCTTTCCCATTTCTCTTGGGCTCTGCCGTTGCCTGGATCCTCAGACACTCAGTGACATTCATTACACTTCAAGAGCTTTATTCCACATTGGCTGGCAGAGGCAAAGTCAGAGAAATCCTTGTGGATACTTTCATAATCTGATTCTGTTCCTACATCATCACAGTTGAGATCAAGGCTTCATTGAATGGATGCAGGTCAAGTCATCCCACTCCCAAGAGCAGATGCCAAGAGGACCGGGCACCAAGTGGAGGAGGAAAAGGGCTTGAGAGGGTCAAAGAACAAGACACATTTGTGCCTCAAGGGGACAGAACTACACCCTACCCCAGCAGCAGCAAGGGGAGCAATACCAAGTTAGACTGAAGTCAGTTACTGTGTGATGCATGCTGTCAGTTTGGGGAACAGGGAAAAGAGGAAGAATGTGAGGAAATATAGAGCAAAAGCAAATTAAGCTTCAGAAGCTGAAGAAACCTGTCCTTGTGTCGAGCATAACTACACAGCATCTCACCTCAGGAGAAAGTAAGATCATGGAATGATTTGAGACAGAAGGGACCTTAAAGATTATCTGGTTCCAACTCCATCGCCTCCACTCACTGTTACAAATGCCCTCACTAGGTCGGTTTGCTCAGGGCCCCAGAGATAAGAGGGGAGATGTAAAGAAGAGAGCTACATGTCAGAATACTTCTTTAAAATTTATTTTTATCAGCCAAGATTTTCTTGCCCCTCCTACCCAGAATCTCGCCACCATTGAGAAGCTAGTTTGATGGAGCATCTTAAATATTTCATGCAGCCTTCAGACTTGCAATCCTTAACTCCCCATCTGCTTCAGCCTGGCCATGCTGACATCTCAGCAGGCCCATGGCAGACTGCCTAGGCAAGGGCTCCTTTGACCCTCCCCTTTCTCTCCATCCACCTCTCTGTCCTCTCTTGCTCTATTAAGCTTTTCATTTTTCCTTCTCTCTACTCTGCCTCCAGAGAAATCAAGTCCCAAACTGAATTTCTTCCTCCCTTTTTTCACACTTCTCCCTCACAATTCCCTTTTCATCAATTTGCAGCCTCTTCATTTCCTCTTCTATTAACTTTCAGTTTTATTTTCATTAATGAGGTATTGCCTTAGGTCTGAATTAATAACCCAAACTTCAGACACTGTTAATCCATCAGTAATCAAGCATGGGCACCAGAAGCCTGACAGCTCACAGTGAAGGAGAGAAACCCACTGGCAAAGCTGCACAGGGGCCTGGGGACCCTGCAGAGCTGAAGAGGGGACAGAGGTTGAATGGGAGAGCAGCCTGGGACCAGAGGGCAGCATGGCTCACCAAAGAGGGCTCCCCTGGGGTACATGACCTGTAACAAGACTTGAGTCCTGTTTTCCCAAGTTCCCTGCTTTCCTGTTCTCTCCGTTTTCCCAAGAGAAGGGTGTTTGCACTCAGCCTTGACCACAAAGGGCTTCTTTTCACTTAAAGTGCCACTAGCTAAACAAGAATACTTTTGGCTGTCATGAAAGGGGACCTGCCATTACACAGGGAACCTCTCCACAGAGAATCAGCAGCTTATTAAAGCAAGGAGAGACTCAGCATGCTGCACTCTGGGAAACAGGTTTGTTTCTTCACCATTTTGGAGCTGCTCCCTCCTAGAGCAAGGGTTTGGCTCACTCTATCCCACTGAAGGGAATCCCACCTCACCTGAACTGCTCAAGAACCACAGAATTGTCACCCCCACGTAGAAGAACAGCAGTAGCTTCTCCCTCTATCACCACTGCTCCTTCCTTAGGCATTATTTGCCCCTTATTTGCTGAAGGAATAGCGACTCATCAAGCAAGGGGAGTGAAAGGAGGAATTGATTTTGCAGATGAAGAAAAGACTGTAGGCACAGACAAGTGAGGGCCATCCTGGCTGCACAGGGACTCCTATGTGACAGCAAGCCTTAAAGACAAAAAGACCATGACAGGTATTGCAGCAAGATATTGGCCCATGTACACAGGACTGGAGTGAGCAAGTTGTGGAGGAGCAAGGGGTGAAGACAGTGACATTTCACAGGGCTGGTCCTCAGCACACTGCAGTGGAATGGTGTGGTTTACCCAGCTGAGGGGCCAATGCAGAGACAGCAAAGGCACCAGCAGGTAGGAGGTCCAGATACAGGTCAAGAGGTAATTTGAGGTGGACAATGGTGAGAAAAGTTTATAGAAGAGACATAGAACTAAGCAAGATGAATAAGGTTAAAGTGGCATCCTGTGTCTTTTCCTTGCTACTAATCTTTCTAGGTCATGCTACTTGTAATATCTTGTAGTCAAGGATCTTTTGACATTCCTTCTACAGGACTTTTAACACACTCAGAGACAACTGAAGAGGAAGCTAATTAACACCAGACTTCCAGAAACCCAGTTCTGTTCCTGTTTACCTAAGTGAGAGAACTGCCATTGGTTCTGCTGCCTTCAGTCCTGCATCCACACTCCTGGCTTCCCAGAAAGTTCCCTTTTCCCTCCCTGCTTTGTTGTTCATGCAGAAGCTGTGGCAGCTGTTCTCCCAGGCTCCCACAACATGGGAAAGTGACACATTYGCTGAGAGCAAAAGGTATTGGGGAAGTTGTTTTACCCAACTCTGTGTGGGGGAGTGAGTTGTAGAGAAGTCTGGGTGGTAAGGGGTGTAGAAACCCAGGAGAGAGCGCCTCTGCTCTGCATTGTTTTTAATCTCCTCACCATTCTTCTTTGCCTGAATGGAATTAGAGAAGCAACGAGGGAGCTTTACAGCCAGGCACACCATGGCAACACATCAGTTTTAAAGACATACCAGCTCCTAAGAGCACTAACACACTGCTTCCTCTCATCCCCCAGGTCCTCTTCTCCATGCTGTCTCCATGCTCCAGGCTGCCTGGCCATCCCATCAGGTCCTCCCTTGCAGTTTTCCCTCAGACACACAGAGAACCAGTGATATACCCAAACTGGAAACCTTCACAATGCTTGGACTATTGCCTCTTCTCATGGACCTTCCTCCTCTTCTCCTCCAGCAAGGCCTGCCACACAAGCATCTCCACAGAGCAACATCCCACCAATACACAGGCAGCAGCTAGGCACCAGCTCCTCTGGGAGCTCAGCTCCCTGCCTGCCACCAGAGGAGAAGGCAGATGATGTTCTGCTTTGTCTCTTCTTCCCACTGTGCCTTTGTGAAAGCAGAGAAATGACAACAGCTGCCTCCCTGGCTGGGGGATGGGGTGGGAGGTACAAGCATTTGGGGGAGAGTTAATCTGAATAAAGCACAAGGCAGCTGAAGCTGAAACTCAAACTCAACTTGCCAGCTGAGATTTAATTTTGTTTTAGTAAATGCCTGGTTTGATCAGAAGTATGAAAACAGCACAGACACAAAGGCTGTTCTTTATGGTATATTCACCCTGATCAAAACAAGAAAGGTGGCCAAAGCCCTGCAAGAGAGCTTGTTCTTCTTCCTAAAATTTACACCTTAGTTTGAGAGGCCAGGAGGCCTTGAGCTGTTGTTGTGGGTTAAGGTTTCTCCTTTTTTTTTTTCTTTCTTGGGGAACTTTTCTTTCCCATTTTGTTGCTGGGATACACTGATTTCCAGGTCATCCTTTTGATGGCTGGGTGATTAGTGAAGATAATAGAACCTAGCCCCATCCAAAGGATCTCCCTGGGCATTCCTCCTGCCTGGCAGGTTTTTTTWAATCACTTTCTTTGGAGAGAGGGAAGTTCTCGAGGGAGTTTTGGGCTCGGGGAGGGTGTGTGTGTGGGGCGGGGGGGGGATAGCTTCACTTTCTGCCCTGCTTGGCTCAGGGAGGATGGTCAACCTGCTGCGAGCGGGGGAGAGCTCACCTGCTGCTTTCTGCAGAGCCCAGCATCTCTGTCCGTTGGTTCCTGTTTGCTGCACTGTGATCTTCTGCCTGTGCCTTGCCGGGGACCCCTGAGATTCCAGCTGCAGTGGTCGAGTTCTGCTGCATCCTGTCTGCAGCTGCGGGATTCTGCTCATCTCTTTGCTCATCTGCCCGTTCTGGGGTTTCTTGCTGTCCAGAGGAGCACTGAAATCGGCGTTTTCCGTTGTGATTTTGCAGAGGAACTTTTTCTCCATCCACCTCTGCCGGTTTGTGTCCACCATTGGCCACGCAGGAGTTCTGAACCAGCCGGGACCCGCGCTACAGTGTCCCTTGCAGCCACCGGGGAATCATCGCACCTGCCCTGCCCGGCCGGGAGCCAACAGCGCCCCTGCCGACTGGGACCGTAACTGCACCAAAGGGGAGGGTGTATCTCTGTGTGAGGCTGTCATTGGGTTTGTGACTGGGTTGGCTGTTGCTATCGTTGTTGTTACTTGTTTCACCTTGTTCTACATATTAGTAAAAATTGTTATTCCCTTTTACCCATATTCTAGCCTGAAAGCCCGTGATTTTCAAAGCTGTAGTAATTCGGAGGGAAGAGTGGGGTCATAGCCACCACTCCAAAGGGGGTCCCTGCCTTCATTGGCAAGCACCTGTCTTTCAAACTAAGAGAACTGTGGTTAACAGAGAAAGTCAGTGGAAGGGTGTGAGTTCATTGACCACAGTACACACAACTCAAATGCTTGAGCACCTACATGCACTAAGACCAAAGTCTCTGGAGATTCAACATACCTTGCGTGCTGTGATCAGGCAGGGGTAGCCCTATGCCCACCTCTGCCAAAAGAAGCCTCTCCCATTACTAGCCCATTTCCCAGGTACGTACTCCAGTACCTGTAGCTCACCACATTTTTTAATCAAATCACTTCTCTCATGTCTCACCAGCTGTCTGGATATGTCATCCCACAGGTAGGTGCCCAGAATGAGTTTGGAGACCTTGCTCCCACCATCAGCACGATTTCTTGCACTGGTGGTTTACACTAGGATTCCAACACACCTGAACAACATTTGGGAACTCACTGATTTTGACTGTCTAATGCCTTTCAGTCCCTACCCTCCCAATCAGTGACCTTCAGATRGCCCAAAATACAGCAGCCCACTAGATTTCCACCACCTATTGTCTCCTCATAATTCGAGTCTTCCCTCTACCACTTGAAGGGTAACAACAAGTTTAAATCCTCACCCTCTCTCAAAACCTTTTCAAGTCCTCCAAGGATTTTAAATATCTGTGAAAGGGCCACCCTTCTCCCTGTATCCCTCTGGTATGACCCAGACAGATACACAGAGGAAGGTACTCCAATTCTGTCCCAGGGATAATTGCAGAGGAATTCACCAGTAGGTCAAATATTTACCCAAGACTCATCAATGCAAATGTTTTCTAATCCTCCTGCATCTTTCAGGGATGGCAGAGAAATGGCGAATACACCTCTGGTTTATACAGGTGCAAATAAATTAGGGTAATAAAGAACCCACTTAGATGATTTGTTACAGAGTAATCTTCTCACTTAATCAAATATCTTTATTGTGTATGTATATCAATATMGGTGTTAATAGTATAAAAGCAACACATACATTGCAGTAACAATTCCTAGTGCATTTCTTCTGTCCAGTTCTTAGTGTGTTTTAATGGTCTGACTGCTGCTTGTCCACATTTCTGCTGAGAGCCACTTTGGCTCCACAAGGTGCATGAGAGCTTGCCACGATTTCCAAGCATGGGCTTAYAGCTACATGTCTGAGGGCACCAGGCATAAGCAGCTCACTTAGCGGGGAAAGGGTGCAGAGATATGCCTGCACAAACCTCCAACACCATTTGGTAGAAGCAGCAGGGTCTTCGAAGAGGTCATTGAGTGGGATGAAATAATCCCAGGTGTAACTATTAACCTCAGCAAGTAAAGACTTTGTATCATATCCTCCACCGGGAATGTCTTTGTGCTCCTGAAAAGCTACTTGAGATCCCGAAACATTAATCATTAGAAATAAATAACACTGCATCCAGTGGGGAGAAGTGTCACAACAATGAATGAGGAAATACTTCAYGCATGCACACAAGAATGGGAAATGCCATAGGCACAAGACAAAGTCTCAAGTGCATGACACTAATCAGCTTAATCACACTGAAGAAATACCCAGAGAAGTCAAGTGGCTGGGGAAGGAAATAATCACTTTCGCGCTCTACCGCTAGAACTGTCTTGCCTGTCACCTTTCCTTCCATTGATGGGATCCCTGATGTTCTCAGTCTGGTAGGGGATATTCCAGGTCATTCACCTACCTATCCCCTTGCCTCCATGCAGTAACTGACGCTTATATTTCCAGTGATCTCCAGCTCCTTCCTGCTTTCCCTGTTCTGTGCCCTTAGTGACAGCTTCCCCCAGAGCTATGCTCCTCAGTCCCTAGGAAACTGCCCAAAAAATGCCCCAACAGCAGTGTGCCTGTGCTCACACATACCAGCAGTGAGGACACTGACTGCTACCACAGCCAAATATTTCTTGGGCATTTTTACATCCCAGAAACTCAGAAGGGTATCTCTCAGGTTGTGCACAAGAAGGGTGTGCGAAGGGCCATAGGGAATTTTTTGAAATGTAAAGCTGGAAGACTCTTCCCTCCTAACATGACAAAACAGGGACTGCTGGTGCATTTAAACCACTCTGCAAGAGACACCTGGTATTTATCCCAACGGCATTTGTCTCAGCAAAGGGGAGATGTTGGCACAGGCATTACCTCCAGGGGCTAACAGCAGTTCCTCTGCTCAACTTCCTTCCCCCTCCTCTGCCTCTCCCTCTGATGTTGCAGGGGAAACAACAAAGGGGCCTGGCCCAAGCATACTGCTCAGCCTGGGAATGGGAAAGAAAATACAGGAACAACTCAGCATAGAACAAGGGAGCACAAAACCACATTCATAGAAGGCAGAGAGGAAGAAAGAACAGAAACAGACCAGGCCCCTGCAAACAGATTGTTGGCCAACACAGGCAGCATATTCCATTCTATTTGTCCATGAACCACAACTATGCAATGGTGGTCTGACACATCCAAAGTGACTGCAGCCCTGACATTTGTGACTCCTCCCTACAAGTCAAATTCAGCATGACACAACCCTGAAGCACCAGCTCTCCTCAGGAACATGGGTCACAAGTATTAGGAGTTTCCTGAAGGTTTGAGTAACTTCAAAGTTGCCACCTTCCTTCTCCTTACAGAGGAAGATCCAAGTACAGATTTAATGTTACTTCTGTATCTCCAGAGCATTCTGAAAACTCCCGTGGAGCAGTGTATCCTAGAGCAGATCTCCCCATCCTGTTTTTCTCCCTTGCAGCCCTCAGTTGATATTCTCCCATGAGAAGTCCCCCTTCATCCAGGGAAGGGAGCACATCTTGCCTTGAGCAGTTTATGTATGATCTGGATTCACGTCTCGCACCCAGACAGAGAATCCCTGATGTGACAGCTCAGGAAAATCAAATGAGGTGTCAACCCCCTTTCATTTTCCAGTAAAATAACTCCCATATGGAAGAAAACAGTTTCCCCAGACATCTGCCACACATTCCAGAAAAATGTATTACAGACGTGCCACTAAGTGTGAAATAGATTTTTAAAAGTTAAAAAGCTATTGGATATTTAAAGGATGTGTGACATACCCCAATATGCTGTAAATGCATTTTAAAGAAATAACAGCACCTCAAAGATACTGTGGAGGGATGCAATTAATTCTGTGCTTTGAAAAAAAATCCTGGGTTATGGTTTTCTGGAGGAGTAATGGTTTTTTTAAGTACCTACTTAAATAGTTAATTATTGCATTGTGGGGGAAACTTGAGGTTTCAGAGAGAGCCGACCTATATGGCAGAAGACTGCATGCAGCTACACTGATAACACTAATTTTAATTAATCCTACCACAAATAATTCTTACTTCCAACACCGTGTCTCATTTGCTTAGAGCTTCATCTGACTGGCAGCTTGACCTGAAACTTACATAGCAGGTATGACTTCTATGGGAAAAAACCTAATTTGAATGTCAATAGTTGCAAATAAAAAAGTTGTTTTGTCAGTTCACTAGTGTCCCAGATTTTTGACTAGCACTTGTTACTGGATGCTCCAAAGCATTATTTTCACACTGGGCAGCAGGTAACCCAAGACCTCTTTCACTCATCCTCTAACAGCTCATCCAAATAGAGATAAATTAGCAGCTGGCATAGTGAAAAAAAACATGTGCTTTGAATATGCTCAGGAGAGACTTCGATATGACTCAATCCAATAAATTAAAACAGAATTAAGGATGAGTGTAGAATCTCAGTTTCTCCCTCTCTGCACCACCTTCACAACACAACCTTTCATCCGTGTTCAGGTTTATTTTTTCCCACAATCCCTGCATGCATGAGGAGGGATGGCATTCAGTGAAGAGAGTGATGTGACACCTGTTTAGCCAGTGGGCYTTACTGGAGTTTGGTGCCACCAGGAGTTTGGTGGCAGCAGAGAAACAGAAATAAGTAGCAATGCAAAGCATGCAGGCTCTAGGGTAGGGACATGACTTCACCCCACTGCATGGGGTACTCCCATCTCACCCCTTTTTGCTGCAGGCTGAACCCTCCAGTCCTGCCTCCACTTGGGCTCACTCCCCCAGCCTTCTCAGCCAGCTTCTTTCCATCCAGACCTCCTCCCCATCCACCGTGGTTACCCTGCCCATCCTTTAGCCTCACCCAGCCTAACCAGTCCACTCTCCAGGSTGCTCCTTCATGCCATTGCTGCCCAGTCCCTCCACTCTGGAGGGCAGATGCCTGGGGGATAACCTTTCCATTTCAGATCCCTGCTGGCTGCCTGACCCAATGGCCTTGTCTTCCCCCAGGTTTCTCAGTTCCCCACTTCAGTATCCTTCCCCTGCTTTTCGCCCAGTCCCTGTATCCCAGACCTCAAATCAAGGTTTTATTAAGGGACAAAAAACTGTTATAATGGAAAAATTAGTCAGCTTTCAAAAACTATGATACCAACTCCTGTAAAAATGGAAAATAATGTCTTCTATTTATTTGGTTCTCTTTGTGTTCAAGGCCCTCATATGAGCTGCATGAGATTCTTCAGTGATCCTGCTGGGAGGAAAGGAAGGAAAAACATTACTCAGCACCCAGAAAGGAAGAAAGCCTATAATATGAGGAGTTTGTCCACAAAGGGAAAGATAAYAGGGTCAACCTATAAAAAAGAGAAAAAAAACGAAAATTGGGAATCTGTAGCATGGGATGAATAAATGCTACRAGAAAACAGTGAGAAGGCTGCTGTCTCCAAAGGCTTTTCCTTCATAAAGCAAGTGGGATACCATCTACAGCCTTCTCCACTCACGAAAATCCCACTTCCAGAGAGGGGTCCAGATGGGAAGACAAAAGCAGCTGCCAGCACAGAGGCTGCTAAACACTGGGTCAACAAGTACAGAGAAGAGAGGAGCAAACTCTCTTCTGGGAAGAATCCTCCTCCATCGAGAAAATTAATCAGAAAGGAGCCACAGGGAAAGAAAAAAGCAAGCAAAAAATTGCCTTGAGGGAAAAACACATCCTTCATTAAGAAATATCACAGTTGGCCAGTGGCACTGAACATCAGGCAGTACCAAAGGCAATATATTCTTACTGTTGCATTTCTATGAGCCTGTCTTTTTTAATATTATTCTCTCATGACAAACATTTTCAAGGTCTGGCCTGAATCTCACATGTGGACAAAGCAGAGCCTGCCAGAATCACCTGCAAAACCAGGAGACTTACTCAAAGCAAAAATTATGGCTCAAGTTGGTAAATACATGAATAAAAACAATTACATAAAAACTGTAGTATATCACAAAACATACTTTTCTCAAAGATGTTTTAGCTTGATTATTGTTAACTCTTGTTAGCATCTGGTAGCTGACTGGTAAATGATCTGTAGAGCATTTTGTAGATAATAAGGACATGGTATTCTTAGGGGAGTGCTACAGTGAAGCGTTCTTGGCTGAGGAGCAAGATGCAAGGATACAAGTAAAGACAGGGAGCATTCATTTTGAGATGTGTGAATGATGGGGCGAGGCAGATTTGCTAAGTACTGATGCTTCAGCATGCTTCAAAATAATGAGCAGGGCTTAGAACATGAGAAGATATTTTGGGTCTTTGATGTGAGAGACTATCAACCCCTSCATGGAAGAAAATATTTCTCCACCCTTAAATATTGAGCTCCTACATCTTTCATGCCATGAAAGAGAGCAGCTGCTGTTTGTTACAAACTGCCTGTTCCAATAGGGAAGTTAAAATTTTACCATGTGTTTTCTTTCCTTGCTTCCCTTCTTGCCTGTTGAGGCAAATCTCACAGCTAGCATTACGAGCACCGGATTCAGCAGCTTTCTCCTGGATGAATTTGTACTGATGTTAGCCCTTTTCATCYGTGACTCTTTAAGAAGAGAAATCCCCCAAGAGGTACATTTGGTTCACTCTGCCTCACACGACATCCAGTTGCTACAAGCTACACGCAGTCTTAAAGCCCTTGTTGTATTTCAGCATTTTTTTGCTACCCTGGGGAGGTCTTGATAAACAACACCAAGTTATTAAAGTAAAAATGAAACAGCCCTCACAAAGGTTCAGGGGTCAGGAACAAGGCTGAGACAGCATTGTTGGTTCAACTTTTGTAAGCAAATCCTTGAGTGCCTTGCCCAGCTTCCAAGCCAGGGCACAGGGCCAGGAGATGGCAGCCACACAGCTCCCAGGCAGCATGCTGAGCTCACATCTGTCTGTGCCTGCCCACAAGAGCCAGCCCTGGTGAGCAGGGATTAGCAGAGCACTTCCCAGAGAAGGCCAGGGCCAGCTGATCCAGCAGCAAGGGTCACCCAGGCTGGCCCAGGATCTGGTCACCTACCAGCACCCTGTCCCTGCTTCCAGGGTAGATGCACCCCTTGGACTCTGCCACTAAGAGATCAGCACACTGAGTGCTCCTGCACACTGATCATTCACTATGGGGACCTCAGAGACGCCGCTAGCATGTCGGAGGGCACAGGAAAATAGTAGCTGACCTCATCTTGGAATGCTCTAAAGGGGTATGTAAGCATCTTGTAAGCACAAGGAAGAAGCAATTCCACCCTGCCATGTAGGAATCCCCTCCAGAAGTAGCAGAAATCTGCTGTTTTCACAGGTAAGCTCTCACACCTGTGCAGAGCCCTGGCCTTTTTCCTTATTCTAACCAAGTCAGTGAGTGATGTCATATGCTTAAATCCTATCTCTAGGTCTTCCCTTTAAGCCCAGGCCTTTTACCCAGGAAGCCTGCAGTCCACAAGACTGGCCAAAAGAGGCACTTTACAGAAGGAGCCAATTCAAGGGCCAGAACAATCAGTGCAGACAGGCTGCTAGCAGCAAAACCCGGGAATGACAGCAAGGGAAKTAAAAAATAAAAGAGGGGGAAAATGACAGACTGCCACAGAGAGGAAAAGGGATGGACAGGGTGGCTAGTCACAGGGGAGTCTGCTGGAGGAATTGGAGGGAATCAAATCACACTTAAGGAGGGGTAGCAATGGTTTCTTTTATAGACTGAAGCACAGTAGGTGATGACAAGGGGAGACTGGAGGAGAGAAAACTAAAGGAAGAAGGAATAAGCAAAGAGTGTGATGCATCATTAACGCGGACAGATTTATCTTTCCTCTTGGATGAGTTGCAGTACGTAAGTGTAAATGGCACCATTGTCTCAGGGGGACAGATGGTCCCCCACATCACAGCTCTGCGCATCCCCCATTCTGCCTGAGGGGGTTGCTTGCCTTCCATATCTGCACTGATGCGATGGGCATGGAGAAAGCTGGAGAAGGGAAAGGCAGGGAGGCCAAGCTAAACTTTCCATCTCCATCTGCACATGCTAACTTTGCAGTCAGGGATGGGCAGGTGAAAGCTGTTCCGGCCACAGCATTGCACTCAAACTCCAGCTCTCAGACCAGACAACCTACCCAAACACCCATGCAAGTCCTCCAGCAGAAGGTTTGCAATGCCATCACACCACCTCCTCACTTCACCAGTCCTTGATTTCAGTCAAAGACCAAGCACTCATGCTGATTGTCTCAGACCYATCAGCTGCCTTCCATACCATTGACTTGAAGGGATTGCTGAGATGCCTGCCCAGCTCAGCAGGGATTTGCATCATCTGTTCCCAACCCAGATAACCTTCACTTATCACTCCCCATCAGTGTCTTACATCTTCACCATAACACTTCATCTCTCATTTTACAAGTCCAGCTGCACACTCATCTGCCTTYCTCGTTCATCTCAACTTCATTCCCAAGCTGCTGGTCACAACTCTGATGTCTTCTCCATATGGACTAAAAAATACCCCCTGAGCTACCGTGTCTCCTCCTCCAAAGCTTTTACTGGGATGATTCCTTCTCATTTCCAAAGCTGAGCCTAGAGTACCCCTCCAAGGAGGCGCAGCAGGTAGGGCAGCAGTCCCTTTGTGATGGAGGAGCAGAGCTGATATGAGGCAGCATAGCGCAGACGCACAGCCCAAGAAGCAGCAGTGACAAAGAACAGGGCAAGCCAAATCCACCACCAGATCTGTCCCTTTGAACAGCCAGCCTCAGCTAGTGGCCCTTCTGAGCACTGCTCAGCCCTCAYCCCAGTGTCCCCACTAGCCAGAGGCTGCAAAACCCATTTAAGTGAAGCACCTGTCAAACAGGATCTCCTTCATCCCTTTCCCTTAGCAGACAGGGAAGTACAGGAGAGGCAGTGGCACACAGATACCTAAGGTATTCCAGGAAGGGGCTGACCAAGGCATGTTGAGCCAACCAGGACCAGTGGGCAAAGCAAGCAAGGACACAAGTGGGTTCAAGTTTGAGTCTTGTCCATCCTACACCAGACTAGAACCTTCCTACRCCAAAAGATTGTGCCTATCCAAAGACAGTGTCTCTCCAGGACTATAAAGATCTTTCCAGTTTAGAGGCTGACAGCATGGCAGACTCTTTGCTCCTGATCTCTCCATAGGTCTGTCAAGGGCCATGTTTTTCACAGTCTTTCATCTTAGCCAAACTGGGACCAGCTGCAGGCCATTTGCTGCAGGGGAGCTGCAACTCTGTTAACAGTCCCTCACCTGAAGCAGCTGCTGTCAAATATTATGCTCACAATCCACAGCTGCAGACCCTTTCCCATAGTCTAGGGTGGGAAGAGTGTCTGGTCCTTAAACAGACAGCTGGTCATTTTGTTAGAGGTTAATTTCATTAATTCACATTGTTATAACAAGACATGCAATTAGAGGTCTGGTCAGAGAATTTTGTAGGTCTTTAACTCAAAATGAGCATTTTTATTGCCCTTTTCCWGCAAGAGCCACTTTGGTGGTCTCACCCTGCTCCAGTGTTCACAAAGGCTGAAAAAGGCAAACTGACCATTTTCCAAAGAATAAATGGTTCTCATCTCAAAGGCAAAATATATTCCAGTGAATATGCACAATATGCTCCAGAAAGGYTTTTCAGCATTTATTTCAGGTCAGCAATGCACTTCTCAGAAGGATGGGGAGGTTTCTCAGCACAAGCACTGCTACTATCCCTGCATCCATCTGAGCCCATCATCCCTCTCTTCCAGCCTAGCACTACCAGATACCCCCAGACTGCCCCAAGCACATGGTGCTGCATGACAAGACCAATCTTCCCAACCTCACCTGAAAAGCAATGGTTGATGCATACAGGTCTGTTTTTTTCTAGGTATGGCAGAATAACAATGATTTATACTAGACAAGGATATGACTTGCATCTTCTACACTCTCGCACCTGCTTCCCTGCACYTTCCACGTTCATTTACCACAAACCCAAGGACCATATTGAGGCACCTCATGGAAAGGTGTTGCAGCAAGAGTGCAAGCCCCACTTTTCTGAAGGATCAGGGCATGGAGGTCTRGAAGGTCTTTCATTGCTTTTGAAACATATTAGGGAAATAGGCAGTACAAACACACAGCAGAAATATCCCTCTCCTAACCCACAGGCTCCTTGGTGTATTGCAGTTAGCCCTTCCTCCAACAATAGGAACCTATCCTTCAATGATAGCAAAAATGCTCAGGGGTTTGAATGAAGACAGTAAGGATGCACCACAAATTTTCAGCCTTATTTCCAATTTTGTTAGACGCTATGAACATTAAATCTTCAGTCAAAGCCCTGGTTCTGTTTCTGCTGTTGTTCTGCTTCATTTCCGAACCACAGTCTTTGAATTGTCACTATAAAAAAGCCTGCAGAGAATAAGCTAAAGGGATGGGAAGCAGGGATTCATCCTGTTTCAACATTTGTGCTTAGATACACAGGGCCATCTTGCAAGCCAGCCAAATTTAGACCTCCCTTTACATCTGCCTACTTGCCTGGAATTGCATACATCTCACATACACACAACCCAGCCAATTTCTTACAGATCTCAAGCATGCAAATCCCCTTCAAACATATTCATCCCTTGTGTGCTACTAAYGACAATGCACAAGTTTAAATTCCATTTGCACTGTGTCTGACTGTGAAAATGGTTCTGCTAAACTTCCCCTTGTAAATTTGCACATCAAATGACCTACACTAATGGTACTCCCTTGTCACCAGTTTTGTGGAGACAACTTCCTTCCCATGTACTTRTGAATGCCCTGAGTTCTATCATGCTTCCCCCTGCCACCTGCCTCTACCAACCACAATCAGGAAACAGCTATCCTAGAAAAACTGGAGTTTAGAGAATTGTTTTTCTCCAAACCAGAGTCCAGGTGGATGGAGTTCCTCACTTCCCACAAAACTAAGATTGCCCAATATTTCATTATGGAAATGTTAACATGTTCAGCCTGAACAATTTACAAAACTAAACCTGCTCACTCCCTTTCCCTTTGCCTTCTTCTAGAGCATCTGGGAAACCAAACAGCATAGCAATCCTAAATGCAGMCCAAGATTCTGCACACCCTACAGCCTGCAATCCAGAAACTACTTCTTCACTAAAGGAAGAATATGAACTTCCAGAGAGCTCCTTCACTCTCCAGAAAGAGAGGTTCAATTAAGCACATTGAATTGCCCACTAGAGTCTGGGAGTCTGTGAAATATATACAGAGGACCTAGACTGTTTTCAGACAGATAGAGTTAGATGGGCAAAGCCTGACCAGCTTTTCAAGGGGAGAACAAACAAGGAAATTRAGAGTCAGTTCATGATTGTAGGAAATGTCTGCTTTAAGGCACATTGCAAGCACAGAAGGGGAGGAGAGCAGTTGATGATAGATTGGTCCACTGCATTCAGTGCCTTCAAATATTAATCAAGATCATTGACAACTGACTTATTAGAAGTCACCCTTATTTACTAATAGCAAACTTCATTCCAGTAGGGAGCCTGACAGAGTGGCAGAAAACCCAGCAGGACCCAAAGCAGTCTTACTCCCTCTCAAAACTTGAAAAACATTTGGCACATACTCAGGGGAACACAGCACACCCACTGGAGAGCTCTGGCCAGCTCAGTTTCCCATGCAACAGGAGCAACTGCAAAGTTGACTTAGCATGTTGTGGAGTGCAGAGGGATTAGATAGACAAGCTCTTACAGAAAAAAAAAAAAATCTTGTTCTTGGTGGGAATTGGGTTTACTATGTTCTCCTTGGCTGGAAGGAGGGCACAGCAGCAACATCTGCCTGATTATCTWGAATGAGACAAAGCTGTCAAAAGTCTTCAAATGCCAGACTCTTCATGAGACAGACTTTTTAAGAGAGACAGGAGAAAGCTGCCTTTAAAATAGAGACACATGAACAACACACACTTTTTACTGTTTTTCAAATATGCACATAAAAGCTGATACTGATGACCCCAAGAGCAGAAAGCCATGATCCCTAGGTCCTCAAGAATGARGAATGCTGCTTAAAATTCACAAGCCACTCAATTTTTGATGTATTATTATACTTTCTGGTCACATTTCCAAGCTTCCCTCTATCTACTAGACATTCAGGAACTGTTATTTTATTTATATATATAAATATACACACATATACACATGTAAAAAAGAAAAGTAAAACTCAGATGATTATAGGAGCTCAGGCCTTAAGACAGTCAATCACTACAAGATTTGCAATAAATTTGCAGATCATATTTGCTTATTAAAAAAATACATCCAGTTATGATAACTGTGTCCAGGGTTTGACAGTAAAAGTACAACATACTACAAGATCTGCACATATAATTTCACTGGACAAAACCAAATTGCCCAAATTGGTATTTAGACATGGGCATATTATATTGTTATAACTCACTTATTCACCCAAAGCTTAATGAGCAACATTTGTTGTGGCCTCAACAGCACCTGAAAAGCAGTGATTCTGGCAGCCCA
Source organism: Malurus melanocephalus (assembly GCF_030028575.1). NCBI lineage: Eukaryota > Metazoa > Chordata > Aves > Passeriformes > Maluridae > Malurus > Malurus melanocephalus. The sequence continues at coordinate 3,121,014 of NW_026623249.1, read as the reverse complement.
TAGCTCCCATACACTATGGCACCACCTGCCACTGTCACCAAGAGAAGTATCAATCCACACAAACACATTTTATGTCCTCCAATATTTGGTTCTACACTCGGCTCTCAGAGGGCAGTGCCAGCATGAAACMCCACTCTTGCCATCAATAGCCATCTTATACTCCACCAACTCACACCTAAATGATACCTAGGCACCAGGGAGGAAAGGGGTGGGGAATAAATGTGGAGGTTTCCTTTTTTTCCAACCAAAATGCCAAAGGCCATTCCTGTTTCCCTGCAAACTGAGCACATACTCCAAGCTGACARTGCTGCCAGTAAAAGCTACAGGAAAGGTACCTCCAGAAGCAAGGTGGGATTTTAGCAGCAGGTATGATGGCAAAGGCCCTGTTCAGCAGATTTCAAAGCTAACGAGCTACAAGGCAGTTCCTCCATACACACAGTTATACCAGCTTTAAGAAGACAGCCTGCTCACTACTCTATAAAACTCAGCTCCCAGTATAAAAATTAAATGTGCATACAAGCTTTTGCTCAAACAGCCAACAATTTCACCAAGGGGTTGGTATATAACAAAAAGCAAGAAAATGACAGAGTAGTGAATTGCAGAACCTCTTGCATTACTGCTACAGTTTTAGCATTGATTTTATTTTTTAATGGCACACTTCACTCATGCTCTCACTGTCATGCCAATATTACAAATGCAACAGCAAAGGGAAGTCTGGGCCTCGTGGGAAGCATTTCTTTTAAAGAAAGGCTCAAAGGATRAACCAAATCAATTGCACTTGACCCTTGGGATGGATGAAGTGTAAAGTCTTTATGGAACCCCAAGGAGTCAAATAGCATTACAGACATCCAGGCATCTGTCATAATCTTCTCACAACTTGTGAAGTGCGTGAGGATTGGTTTGTAAAGTGCCATGTGGCATACCCTATATTTAGCCCCAAACATTTTATAAATTCATAAGATAAATGCTATACAGTTGTTTTGGAAACATGTTTTTTGCACTTTTCATTCTATTTCACATCCAAGCTGGACTTCAAATCCTATATGACAGAGTTTAGGTTTTATAAAAGGAAAAAAATCTTACAGCCATTCTCATAATCATATCTTAAATATTGACTGTATTAACATTGTAGCTGCAACAGCTCCATGATCTACAACTCAGAGTGGTCCAGCCTTCAGTAATCAAAGCAGACATTAACCTAAACAAATCAGCCGGCAGGTTGCTCATGTGCTGCATCACATCAACTCCTTTCTAACCAGGATACAAGCCAGGCTCCAGGTACATTTTGCATTGCATTCCCAGCTGATACAGCACTTGCTTGTCTCTAAGAAGATATATCAGGAATTTAAAAAAAAAAAATGCTTCCCAATAAATTAAGGTGATTCAAGCATTCACTCGTGCTGTAGGTAAAGCCATCCCAAAAACATGCAAACCATCAAACTTCAAAGCATCGGGCTCCCTTTCACCACACACTACAACAGCAATAAGCACAGTAAATACTCTGAGGACAAACACCCTGAGTTTCTCATGGATCATAGTTCTCTTCTTAAAAGGAAGTTAGGATCTACAACATTTGCAATGACAATATCACACATCTCTACCACTAATATGCTTCCAGAAGCAATTTTAAAGAAAGAAATGGTTCTTTCTCCTATTACCGCACTGCAGCAAAGCAATATGGCAGCTGTTTAATAGCACATAACAAAATTGCAGGACTCCTCACAAAAGGAAAAATAATCTTCAGGAGAGGGGGATTTAAGTAGTTAGAATGCAATTACCTAAATTGAAATTTGGTGGTTAATGACCTTGCACTTAAAAATATTGCTGCATAGTCCTTAACTATCAGGGCTTCCATTTTAAATCTCATTGACAGTACTGCCACAACAGCGATCATGAAACTCTAGCCTAGTAAAAAATTCCACAAGAAGATTAATAAGCATTTAATTAATGCCCCATCTTTTTGCTGAATCTTCATGGAAGGCCAGGTGTTGACCTATGGCAGTGACTCCTACTGCCCCTGCTTAGCTTAAGCACATTGGAGACCAGTAGCTCAGTATAACAAGGATGAAAAKCTCATCTGAGGGAAAAGCAGGCAAGCATATCAATTCTTAGAAAACATTATTTGATTTCCATAGAAGAATCTCTTACAACGGGTCTGATTCCCAGCCAGGGAAGAGAACACAGCGAAACCTCTGCCACCAGGCCATGTAAATGTATCCTTTCTATGGTGCTGTTAAATAAAAAAAAAAAAAAAAAAAAAAAAAAAAAAAAAAAAAAAAAAAAAAAGGCGAGATACCAAGAACATATTACACGCAAGAAGCCTTCAGAAAATAGCCCCTCATTTGAAAAAAAAAAAAAAATTATGTGAACTGTTTATTGCATGATCCATTCAAAAAACGGAGCACAAAAAAAAAAAAAAAAAAAAATTATGTGAACTGTTTATTGCATGATCCATTCAAAAAACGGAGCACAAGGGGTTGAGGGGAAATAAGAAGAGCTGAATCCTCTCCCCTCAGTCTCCACTAGTTATGTAATCTCCCAACTTCACACAGCTGAGCTAAAACCTCAGGTTTAAAACAACRCTTCTAAAAGGTTTCCAGCAGCCCCACCATAGCCCTTCACCCCTTGATGTCACGTGTAGCCACACATAAGGTCATCAACAGGTAATTGGATGAGGCTTTTTCCTTCCTTGTATAGYTTCTAATAAGCAAAAGTCCTTTTCTGAGTCAAAGAGCATACTTGTCTGTAGGTCAGAACAAAAGTAACATTTAAACACTAAAATGGCCAAATTTCTTGAATAATAGTTTCAACAACTTAAAGCAAACTCTTTGGAATGCTCCAAACTGGAGCAATTATTTTGTGTGATATCTTAGTCAGAAATAAGGACAAGCTCTTGTCTTCTTCAACCACAACATCCTTCTCCCATCCAAAAATAAGCCTTCATCCCAAATCCAAGATGTTACTCTTCTTTCACTTCCCAAACCTAGCCTTTGATTAAGACATAAATATCTCAAGGTTTACTCTGAATCCTACCCTGAGTTCTGCTCTGCCACATGCTGGGACAATATTCCCAAGACATAATAACTAGCACAGGCACATAGCAATAGAAAAGCAATGCATAATTCAATATCAAGTTTTAAAATTTTATAGAGCAGCCCGTAGAAAGGAAAGCAAAATATCTAAATCTCCAATGGGTTCTCAGCCATAGCCTATGTTTGAGATTGCCACACCTCTTCAATGGTTTTTGACCTTTAAGACAACAGCTCAGGGTTSAAACACAAACCTTTACCTATACTTAAAACAAATCTCAGCCACTTAAGGTCAGCTGCTACTGCTGACATTCCCTCAAGTTTTCACTTASAGTTTGGCTCTTAAATCTGAAAATACTCTTGGAAACATTTTGCTAGTCCCTACTGTATGCCCAGACACTCAGATTTAATCTAGAAGCCAATATATCAAAACCAGAATAAGCATCCTTATAGATAATTCCCACTTAACTAGGAACTAAGAAACTTCCAGGTGGAAGGTGCTCTCTAGAAAGGCTAGAAAAAGGTCCACATAAAAATTCAACCTCTCTGATGACTCACCTTCTTCTCCATTTCCACCACACCATCACCRACCCCACAGTTCAAAGAGCATTAATCCTTCTCTACCTGGTTTTTATACCACATCCAGCTGATGAGCACAGAGGCCTCCTGGCAGCCTCCAGCTGATCACTTGTACAGGTGGCCATGGTTTGCACTGAAGGGCTGCAGGGGCCTTCCAGGCATCAAGGCACTGAGTATGAATGAAAACATGTGTGTGATTGCTGACCATGGAAAGGAGGACACTCTTATGTCCCAAACATCTCTCACAGGGTGTATGGAGCACAGCATCAAACTCTCCCATTCATTCCTGACCAGACGTTACAAGACACTGGCAGGACAGTGACACATGCTAAGGGGTCACCTAGGAATCCCTGTAATCGAGGTGCAGAAGGAGTGGTGGTTCCCTCACCAAGGCAATGTGAGCTCTCACTAAAGCCTCTATTCTCAAACACTTCTGTCATTCATAGCAGTCTCCAGAAAGCTCCTGGGCTAGAAGCTCCTACTCTGCCCCAGGCAAAAAGGGAGCTGGGAAGTGGAAGAACAGGCTTTTCTAATATACCTCTCCTCACACCTCCACTCTCCCTGCACCCAGTCCCCGTGCCTGTCACTGTCGGCAGCTCTTTCTGAAGTCCTTTCATAATCAATTTCTTTTGATCACACACTAAAACAGCAAAGGGTCTGTTTAAATGCAAGTGATGAACAAAGAAGGTCATTAAATATGTAATAAATGTTATTCCTTACCTGCAAGGCACTGCGGGAGGGCAAGATGAGGGAGGGATGGGGCAGGAGAGAGCCAGAGGTGGGGATGGAGAACAGGCAGCTCAGAAAGGATATGGGTTGCACACCATTTTGATGCACCAGCTCCGTGGGCTGGTGGTCTGCTTCAGGCAGAAGAAGACAACTGGGGCCAAATCAGGGTAGGGGACATCAGGATCCGGTGGGGAGGTGACTTCTTCATCCTCCCCCAGCTCCGGGGAGGACGGCAGCTGCTCCRGTGGAGTTGGTTGCTCCGAGATCCCCAGATCCACAGGCTCCAGTGGGCAGGTGGCAGAAGTGTGAGGGGGCTGTGGGCCTGCAGGCCAGGTGGAGGGGGGTTGGGGGATGTACTCTGCCATGCCAGCCACAAACAAGAACCCCTGGAGAGGAGGCAAGAAAGAGAAATTAAATCCCATGGGGAATCAGCAGCAAAAGCACAGCACGTCCATGCTCTGCTAGCAAGTCCAGAGCTGGGGAGAGCTGCAGGACTGATGGCTCTGACAAATGATAAACCACATTCAAATTTGGTGCTGATGCAGTTTTAAGCTCTTTTCTGCCAGTCRCTCTCTCCAGCAAGACTCTTTTGGCTGCTCCTTTCCATCACCATTTAAACTATCCCTGTAGCCCTCTGTCACTGTGCTGCACCATCGCAGGGCATGGTGCCAGCTCTTTTGGAGGCAGCCTGAGCACCTTAACAGAGCACAGCATTTTGAACAGCATGGGCCCATCCTGACACAACAGAACCATTCTGAGCTGCAGTCCTTAACAGAGTCCTGCCAGCTCCAGGTTCAGCTCTGCTGCTCCAGCTCTCCCATGCAAGGGCACTCTGGGTTGGCCCTGTGTCACACTGTCACACAGGCTCTGCCAGACTGACAGTGACAAAATACATGTCAAACCCATACACAACAGTCACTCATTCAAACAGGGAGCTGCAACACAAGCYAGAAGTGGGATTGAACATTAAGCACCTTTTACTTGAGCTTGTTGAGCTTTCCCATTCTGGGGCAGTGGAAACATAATGAACACATGTTAGAAAAGTTATTCCACTAAACAGAATCATCAGAGAGCATGGGTAGGCATGAGAAGAGAAGGTCTCAAGCTCACTGGTAGCCTGTGTCAGTTTTGGCTGGGGAAGGGTAATTTTCTTCATAATAGCTGATCTGAGGCTGTGTTTTGGATTTGTACTGGAGACYGTACAAATAATTGATAATACAGATGTTTTATTTACTGCTGAGTAGTGCTCACACAGCATCTAGGTGTTTTCTGTTTCTCACGTCACCTCACCAGTGAGTTGTCAGGGGGTGCACAAGAAGCCGGGAGGGGACACAGCCAGGACAGCTGATCCAAACTGACCCAAGGGATATTCYATATCATATGAACATCATGCTCAGCATATAAAGCTGGGGGAACAAAAAAGAAAGGGGGATATTTGAAGTGATAGAATTTACATTCCCTAGACAGTGTTATGCATGATGGAGCCCTGCTTTCCTGGAGACGGCTGAACACCTTCCTGCCCATGGAAAGTCGTGCATGAATTCCTTGCTTTGCTTGAGTGCATGACTTTTGCTTTACCTATCAAACTGCCTTATCTCATTTTTCTGCCTTTTTCTCCCTTTTACTCTTTTGACTCTCCTCCCATCCCTGCTGGAGGATAGTGAGCAAGTGGCTGTGTGTGGCTTAGCTGCCAGCTGGAGTTAAACCAGAACACTCCTGCACACTGCAGAGCACCAAACTTTTGCTAAAAAACATCGCTACTGCCTGGGTGCTGTCCATCCAACAGTACAGAGGAAAAGGCKTGTCAAAGTGAGGTTAATGAAATAAATTCCAAGCCTTGGCTTTGGAGGGGTGTTACACAGACACTCTTAGGAAAGACAGTTTGGCCAATAACTGCCCATTTTCTTCCCTTCACCCAGTTGGCATGTTCAACCATCTGGAGTGGCCATACTGCGAGTACAGATGTAAAAGCCACACGAGAGCCCTCAGACACACTGCAATACAGAAAGGGATGATCAGCAGCAGGAAAGGATGTATCTGTCCATGCCTCAGACCTTGTCTCCTCACATACTGGCCACAGGTTATCCTCCATGGTACTTGTCTCAGTTCTCTTCACTTTAGGAGCACAAAGCCTGAGCACACCTCTGTTGACACTGTTCTGCCTTGGCAATGCACCCTTGACATTTTAGCCTGTGACCCTTTTGATGCCCACACTGTTGCATCCATGGCCTCCAATGCTCTCCACAGAACTCACCTGTCAGATGCTTGCTAACCCTTCCACCCTGGGTTKCAGCGCCCTGTCATCCCCAGATAAGACTCTGAAACCTCTGCCTACCCATCCTGTTTTCTCAGCCTCCTGCTTCTAAAACACACTTTGACCCAAAGGTTTGCTTGTTCTTCAAGGCTTGGTATTTGTCAGAATAAAGTGCAGCAAGTGCAGGGATTTAGAAAGCAGACATAGTGGCCCTTAGGGGATAGCAAAGAGACTCTTTGAATTCATTATCCCAAAGGCCTGCAGCTATTGGAAAGAACAGATACCATTTCTCCTGACTTTCTTTGGGATGCTGCTCATAATTTTTTAAGCCCTGTGAAAAAAAATTGCCAGTGCATCCTTCTTACCATCCAGTACCACTCTTTTCAAAAGAGCTTTCACCAGATTTTTGATTCTGAGCCCCCATGCAACTACTTGTATCACCTTTTCCATTCTCTATTCCACCAGCTCCTCATTGCCTGCCCTGAGCTGGCTCCCTTGCAGGCTATTAACATGCAGTGGCTGAACCCAACTTCCCTCCCATTACAGCACAGAGGAGACAGGAGGAATTACTTATTATGGTGCTCAGAGCATGCACACTGATGAGGGCATGACAATTCCAAACTGCGATGTACAAAGCTTCATAATTACCACTACAACTGAGCAAAGGGATGGGAGAAACAATCTCATCAGCATTTCCCTGCTTTCCCTTCAGCAAGCATCCAGACCCTCTTCTCCATCTCACCACTGCTAGATGCAGCTGGGACTTTGGTATGCTGCTCTGCCCATGTGAAACACACATGCACAAACTGGGTATTGTGTATATCACAGACAGTTCATCACTCTAATTTGTGCAGCTCAGTTTGACTCATTGGAGCTCATAAGGATACAGGGCTGGGTGAATCCCTTTGGAAGTCCTGAAGCTAAATACTGTCCTTGTATGACAACTGCCCCACTGGGGATGTGAGTAATACCCATTGCCTTCCTRAGATTAAATCCTGTTCTGCCTCCCAAGGCTTTGATCACAACATATTTCCTATATTAAGCAGGATTAATATTTTGCATCAAAAGAGAAAGAGGGGAAAATCTAGCAATGGGGCACTTCCAAGCTCTTCATACAGTCAGTCCTCCCATCACAACTTCAAAGAATAGAGTGGTTTTCCTGCCAGGGAGAGGTCCAGGGTCCTCTCTGCTACCATTTCAGATTTCCTCTATTTTGGTCACGCTGCAACTCATGCAATGCTGCTGTTATCTCTGGGATTGCAATCACTGGCCTTCCCATGCTATAGCATTGCTCTGTAACTTGGCTGGAGTCAGCCCACTACAGTATTTCAACCCAGGGGAGTCCTGTTTAAAACAAAATGAGGAATGAGTTTGGAAAATGCACATCTCTCCATACATAAAAAAACGTGCATCAATGGAGAAGGTTCCTACCCAGATAAAAGTGATAGTCAAAAGACTCAAAAGAATTATAAATCTCCAGAATGTGCCTTTGGGATGCCTCTAATTTCCCCTTTGTGCAAGTTCAGCTTACTGTAAAAAGGGCGATACAAGAGGACAAGGATACAAGAGGATGGTCATGGGGTGGCCTGACACATTCTCACTCAGCCTTTTGCTCAGGAACGCCTAACCCCAGTTGGTGTGGAAGGCCAGACCCAACAGAAAAAATCAAATCCCCCGCATCGTGGATTTTTCTGGCCAAATATTCCCCAAATACACGAAAACATTCCACTGCAAAAGTCACATACTGCTGGAGGAGCGATGCCACACCAGCTGCACTTTCCTCCCAGGGGAAGGGAAGTTATTTGTGGGCTGGCAGCTCTTCCTGCTTCTATCCCTGCACAGCYTGCGCCAAAGCCTTCTGTTGAACCAGGTCTTAAGCCTGCATTGTCCATCTCCAAGGACCATTTAAAACCACCACCATCCTGAGCTAAGCACTCACTGGTGCTGCATCCGGCACACACACCTGCCCTGGACACGTGTGCTGGCAGGGAGCTCATTGACTTGGCAAGCACAGGAGAAGCTGACAGCCTCTGGCTCAGCCCTTCCCCAAAAGCACCTGGTCCTGCCAGACTACTGAGGAGGAAGAGAGAAGGATGCTCTAAAACAGCAAGAGAAGCTATGGACGTAATGAGAAGTGGAAATTGGTTAGGAATAAAAGAAGGAAATACCATGATGCAGRAGAAGTGCTACAGATTAGGGGTGTGTGTCCGAAAAGGCCAATGTCACCTCCTGGCATGCATTGCAAAGGTCTCTGCTCAGACAAAACCCCCCTCAGGGCTGCAATCAGCATCCCAGGACTGTCAGTGCCATGACCCGCCATGAGCGAGACAGCCCAAGGCGTCCTGCAGCCACCATACTCCAGCTCAAGTGGCCTCCCAGCTCCTCACTGCCCCCTTGGCAGAGGGGCTGACAGGGCCCATGGGTGAGGGAGGGCAGATGAGACCTTTCCAAGGCTCATGTAGGCCTCTCTGGACTATTGCAGCTTGGCAGTGAAAGGGTCTTTTGGAGCCAGCCAGGAGAGGGAATACCAGAGAGAGGTCCCAAAAGCACTACCCCGGTGCTGGAGGGGATCCACCCAGAGTTCCAGCTGTATGACCACTCCCCTCTCATGTGGGATCATCTTCAGGGTTCATCTTCTCCACCATCAGCCCTAACCCTGTATCCTTTGCTGGTGCAGACTGCCTCAGAGCTGTATACACAGAGTATATTTCCTTTAAGAGCAGCTCAATGTACAYACCTCCCATTCTGAGGGCACACAAGTCCTTTCCAGAACATCCATCACTATCAGACACCCATTACTCAGAAGTAGCAGGAAGCACAGCAGCCACTCTGTCCTGCTAACACCCTTGCAGAAGAGGGACAAAAATGACAACTTCCAGCTGGCGCTGCAAGGGAGAGCAAGATGGTCCCATCAGCTGGMGCAGCACCTGAGGCACACATATTTATTTATCATCTCCAAACATCCATCTGAAAACTGACAAGCATCTAGGAGCATGGCTCTTTCCAGCTAGCTTCRTATTGGCCCAGACTTGTTTAAGGAGGTCTCTGACTGTGTGGCATATTTACGAACACGTGTGGGTGACCCCTTTCAGCAGCTGCATGAGCCTCCCGGAGTGCTCTGCTGAACACGGCATCGAGCCCGGGTTTGTTTGTTGCTATAACTGGCAAGTGTTACCTTTGTTGTGTGCGTCTGGCTGCAGGGATGTGTTAGTCATACAGGTTTCACATTTGGAGTGTTTATCGTGGTACAATATAATTGGTGGTACCCGGCTCCCTCTGTATTTGCGTTCATCTGGCACTGGCATGTTTCTCTGCCTGTTTGTGTGAAACAGAGCCTGTTCTCATCTGCTTGTGAGTGCTTGGAGTTGTAGGAGTGCCAGTAAGGAACAGGGTCACTTTTATYAGCAGTTTATTTGAAACAGAAGCTTTTACATCTCCCAACATCTCAGCACCTCCAAATGCAATGGGATGTGGCAGAAACCCAGCAGGGAGTGTTCCAAATGGTGCCCAAATCCATCGCTCACAGGTGCTGGTGTGCCCTTATGCCCCTGAAGCACGACATCCATGGCCTGAACCAGAGCCAAGGTCTCCCAGCTGCCCTGCCCTGGCCAAATGCCCACGACCTGTTGCCCTTCAGCTGCATGCTGATTGATTGCTGTGCCTTCTCTCCACACATACTATTAGCCTCTGCTAGATTTGCTCCTGTTCACCCTGGTGATTTTGCACCCCTCCTCCTGGACAAGGGAGCACAAGAAATTCTGGCATCCCCCTGAACAGGGGAAGTTCAGCCAGCACAAGACAAAATAAGCCAACTAGCTATCCTGAAGCCTCAACAATACCCTGCCTTCCACTTGTCCTGCAGGCAGCATCTGCAGCTGTAGGAAGAGCAAACCCTGATGTCCTGGGCACTCCCACCCTCATCATCACAGTCAATGTCCACTGTATCGTGGGGCTGGGATAGACCCATCCTGCCCACGCTTCTGGTCCCGGCCCCTGGCACAGCAAAGCAGGAATCTGTTTGTGTTGCTAAGAAGCCTTTGGCCAAGACAAAGGAGATGTTATGGAGACAGTAACAGTGTTGCTGGAGAGATGGAGAAAAAGTAAACAACAAGAAAAGGCATATAATAATATGGTCCCTTTGGATGTAGGCAGTACAGAAGAGAAAGAAGTTTCCCATTTGAAAATCATCACCTGGCCTTAACTTTGTGGAGTGTTTGAGATCCACAGGTGACTGAAAACCTTAACCATATCCCATCAGAAAATATACATACTTGTTTTCAACAAAATATTTTCATTTGTGGTGTTCCAAATAAACAAGGTCTAAAAATCTCCTTTTGGAGATGACTCCATACTGTAACAGACCCATCTATGTGGTGACTCTGCCYCAGAGTCAGTGTTTTCCCATTCAAACCTGCCTCGCTCACTCCCTGTGAGTTGCTTGGGTCTGCCCAGCTCCCAGTGATGCCTCGTCGTGCCTGAGGACACCTTTCACGAGAGAGGATTCCTGTCATGTCCTCTCACTTAAACTACCACTTAGCCAAGCCACACATCTTTAGCACTTAATCCTTGCTCATAAATTAAYCTCCTTAGCCCCGTGGACGTTCAGTGCAGATCTCACTGAAAGCCGCCTCTCCCTTCCAGCGCTCTGCCGATAATGATGTGCCAAGTGCCACCTTCCCGCAGGGCTGGAGCCCGGGCCGGCCGCAGGGTCGCACTGGTAGCCTGATTTCTCTTGGCCCTGTCACATGAGTCCATGTCTGATGTGCCATCTACCGTCACATCTCTGTCTTGTGGCCTGGGCTGTTCCTTCCTTGCCCCTGGCCAGATCCTCAGACCCTATGTTTCAGATTATTGATTGCTGTCAGAAGCATTAGCTTGCATTTTTCCTAAAATTAATCTCATTAACTTATTTTCTGCCTATCTTTCTGACCTCACTAGTTCCCTTTGTGTTATTTTGCTGTGCCCCCACTGGCAGGCAAAAAGCTGGTTTATCATCATCCAGGGAAATCATTAATGTACTGTCTACTCCCTCTTCCAGGTCAGCAATGAATATGGCAGCTAAAATGGTCAGATGAAGATGATGTAGAGGAAGATAGTGGTGTCATAGGCTATTAGCAATGGTCAGATGAAGATGATGTAGAGGAAGATAGTGGTGTCATAGGCTATTAGCAATTATCTTCAGCAAGGATGGCTTTGAGGCCACCCTCACACTCTTAGCCCTTGATCCAGAATATGAAGTGCTAGCAGGAAAGGTGAAATGTGCAAGTACCTCAGCTGTACCTCCCAAAGAAGCCCACGCTGGGAGAACAGAGCTGCAGCTCCTGCCTACCACAAGGACAGGTGCCCAGTGCTGCGGCTGCCAGCATTTCACCTGTACAAGTGARTGGAAAAGGGCAGCCTGGGGCCAACAATGAGAAGCTCTGCTCTTTCACACCATCCTTTCTGGATCAACCTCTGCCCTTTTTGTCTTGATCCCAGTGCCCAGCCCAACCCAGTGTCCCTTCAGGACCYGTTCTAGTGAGCAGGAATAGGAAAACAGCAGCATACAAGGAGTGGGGAGACGCCAGGAGATCTTTGCTCCCTGTCACGGCACAGCACCGAATGCAACCTCCCTCATCTGCACAAGCATTCTCACCCCACGTCCAGACTTTCTCCCAACCCACTGCAACTGCTCACATCTGGAGAGGAGATTTCCTGGGGTGAAAATGGGAAGGTGGAGATAGTAAGGAGCACAGCTAAAGGGAACACAGTACAAAGGGCTTTGGGGAGCATCATGAGTTACATCTACAACCTCTCTCCTCCCTGAAAATTACTGCTCCCCCTGAATTCCTCCAAAGGAGATAATCTGCATAAACCCAGATACATATTTGGAGCAAACAAACTCTTGGCAAAAACGAAAACAGGAAGGGAGCTGAAGCTATGTGGAGTGTGATGATGCCCCAGGCTCCAGCTCTAGAAAGGAGAGAGGATATGGGAAAGAAATGTAGCTATGAAGACTGGAATCTTCTGGAAGAAGAGACAATGTTGCTAGATCTTCTGCAAAGGCCTACAGGCTGTTCAATCTCAGGTCAATACACAGACCAGGGCCTTGTGATGGTTCCCTGCATCCCACATGCTTTGATTACTGACACTGGAATTCATTTACATAAGCTTAAAAGTCTCCCCCTCTCCCTGCTGTCACCAGGGGAAAAATAAGCAAAGCTGGGACAGTTGCTTGAATAGAGAACACTGAACAGTGGCAAAAAACACCAATGCAAGCATATCTGACCACAGACCTGAAATGGACCCTTACAGTCAAAGCCAAAACCTTGCAATCTTACCGGAAAACCCAGTCTGAAAGAGTCCATAAAGAGTTACTCTGCCCTCCACCTCCTCTCACCCACACTGTCAAACTCAGAGAGGCTTTAAAGGCAAAATAAGAGAACAAAAGTGCCCAAGGAAGACAAGCAATTGAGGGCATCACCATTGCCAAAAGTCCCCACTCAGAGAGAAGATGCAGGATGGTACTGGGCACACTGCACACTTGTACACACATGCACAAATTTGTAAACACACATGTGCAGCAGCAAAAACAGGATCCCATCCACTGCTGAAGTCTGACCTGCAGGAAAATCCATTCCTAACCTCTGTTCTGGTAAGCAACTTAATTGAGCCTGTCAGCCAGACACATTAAACCAACACCTGAGAAATAGTTTAACACCACTAACCCCACCTAAGCTCTCTGTACAGCACAGTTTTTGTAGCCACAGTCAAACTCTGACACTTCAGAGAAAGGAAATATTTACCTTCCCTACCCTCTGCCCCCTCATCCCAATGATAATACCAGAAAAATACTTTAAACAGTCACATCTCAGCAGCAAAATCCCTGGTGCTTGTCACTTCACCTGCTACCAACAGCACAGATCAGAAACCCCTCTCCACGCTGTTCAACCCCACTGCCATAACCCCAGGTCCAATGGTTTCACAAGGATATGCCTTTTGTTAGCCCTCCCAGGATGCCCCCACGGAGTTTTACATCAGGGTACAACAGAGCAGGATGTGGTGCCCATGCTGCAGACGATGGTTATGTCAGAAACAGAGACCAGCTGCCTTTAGTATCGTTTTGGGCTTTTTTAATACATAAGAGAGTAACAATCTTTCATTTCAGAGGCACCCTTCTGATCCTGCCTTGGTCAGAAACAAGGCTTCTGTACGGCGTTCTGCAGGTGCTAGGAAGCACAGGCTACCGCAGAAAACACCAACAAGCAGCATTTCACACCAGGAGCCCACAGTGYATCCACTCACGCACAGGATGCAAGGACAGGTATCAACTGGAAACCCCCTGATGACTGAGCCTGGCTTAACCGAGGGACCACCCACCCCTTGCGCCTCCACAGCAGCACACTCTTCCAGTGCAAGGCAAGTGAAAAGCCTTTTTCTGGGATCTTCTCATTGCAATTAGTCCCTGATATACTGGGCTGATTGCTCTTCAGGGCACACTGTGGTACTTCAAACACCAGGGCCTGACAAGTACCGGGAGAGTRAGGTGTCTATTACGAAGTTACTGGGTTGATTTATGCAATTCGAGTTATGATTAGAGGGCTTAAATAAATTTTGTATCAGTGTAAGACATTTTTCAAAACACTATGTGATTTCTGAGAGCTTCAAGGTATGCACTTCTGACACAGATGAATAAACTAAGCAARCTGCCTATATTAGGTCATTATAAACAACAATGCACCTCTGCATAAATGTGAAGAAATCTCTACTTATCAAAAGCAATTTGGGGTTTTATAGATCTTGAACACTCTTAAAATCAGCCCTACATTATCCCATCTCATGATTTTTTTTTAAATACAACTAAGAAATGTTACTGCATGATCTTGCAGATCCACCTGCACYACTTGATTTCCTAACCCATCCACAGACCCAGAGATTTTAGTAAGGCTCTGGGCAACCACAAAAATTCACCTGCTTGCTTCAATGTGCAGGATTAGAACTTCGATTAAATAGAAGATTTATTTTAAAAGAGCGTCCCACTCTTTTAAAGATTCCTAACACTGTGTGTGTGTTTTCATGAGCTTCCAGCTGTAGACACTTGTTCTCTTTGAGAAAAATGAATAAAAATTAGTTTCAACATGTTTTTCCCTAGGAAAAAAAGCTGACCAAGCATACAGCTTCTTTGCAGCACAGCCTGGAATTTCAGGCTTTTCCCAAAATCAAAAGTGGCCAGGGCTCGGCATAAGCCACCCTGGTGTTGAACAGGGCAGGGGTCTAGCATTAAACAGTGCTGTAGGCTGGCACTATGTCACGCTGGGTATGGACCCAAGGGTCCTGCAAAACCAGACCAGGCAGCAGAAATGGAGTCAGGTGGGAAGTGGGCTGGTGGAAGGAAGAAAGAAAGGAAGCAAGCAAGCAAGCCAGCCCAGGACTAGAGGAGATGCCAGAGCTGCAGCCTTGGGCACAGATGCATTATTGGCACTTCAGGGACACTCAGGATTGGACCAACAAGAAAGGTGCAGCTCTTGGTGGGGACAAGAGTGAGGACACAGGAAAGCTCACCCAACATGGCAGGTGCAAGTGAAAGTCCCTAGGAAGCCCATCTGATCTTCTCATACCCCAACCAAGGCCACTTTGCCTACCCAGAAACACCCACAGGCAAGCACTGAGCTTCTTGTGAGACAGCATCCCCCTCACACAAYGTTTCCCTTCACTCCCTTGATGGCTGTGGATGTGCTGGCCCTGCATCCGCCAGATCCACCTCCTGAAAACACTCCCGAGGCAGCAACAAGGGGAGATTTTAAAGGATAAAACATGAGACAGGTTGGCATAACCTCCTTTATAATAGGCACTGTCACATTGAACCAGGCTTCACAGGGCAAACCCCTTAGATGTGGCAGATCAAAGCTTTTTCCTTGTCCCCCTGACTCTCCTCTGAGATATTCACTACCAGATCTCCTGGCAAGGCAYGTGTGCATCTTCTGGTGCATGAAGGTGGCCAGTGTTTAGACACAGCTTTCCAGGGAGATCTGCAGGAAAGCTGCCTTTCCACACCTTCCTGTTGCAGTCAGGGCCAAGGCTTTCCCAAACAGGTACTGCTCCCTTACCCAGCCAGCCTGGTACAAACACCATGCCAGTGGGCAGGGAATCCAATACAATGCCCACATTCCATCCCTGCCTGCCTCCCAGCTTGCCTGGGAGAGGATTGTGGCACTAGACCTTCACTGACAGATGTGCATTGCTGCCCTTCTGAGGGAGCTCACACCCAATGCCAATGCCACGAAACTATTATATTATTTAATGGAGAGAGGAATAAATGCTCTCAGGCCCTTGCATGCAGCAGGCAGCTGCCTCCTGCCTGAGGCTGTGTGCCTGCTCAGACCTCACTGACGGGGCAGTCCTGGTTCGGGGAGAGGTGCTCAGAAGGTGTCCTTAAAATATAAAGGGGAAGGGGGGCAAAAATGGGCCTCTTGGATTCCCATATCAGTGCTCTGAATTAAAAGTTTCTTTGCAGGTAGGGTATTGAGATGATAATGTGCTTGCAGATGTCTTTCCACTGATAAGGAAGTTTACATGTCAGAGTTACAACACTGAGGGATAAGCAAGGTGGAGGGGCAGCAGACCCCTTCTGTCTTTGAGAGAATAAATCCTCAATCACCAACCCAAATTTAAGAGTGGGATCTCTGCAATAGCACACAGAAACAACTGACAATTAACATAGCAGTCTTCTCAGTGACAGAAACACAGAATCAGTGGCAACCCACAGATCAGTGAGAGAAACGCTTCCTATTAGCAGAGAGAAAACACAGCACAAGTTCTGCTTTTTAATGTTTACCATTTTTCTCTGCAATAATTTGTGGGAAAATTATACATGTTTGGGGKTTTTTTCTTTCTGGCTTTTTTTTTTTTTTAAAGCCACTGCTACTTTTCACATAGCTGCTGTTACCAAGAAGCAAAAGGTAACCATCAAGAGGGTTACGCAAACCAGTATTGGCAGAAAATATGCCTGATAATTGCTGGTCAGCAATGTCGAACATAATTTCTGTTTCTCTTCTTTTTTATTTCTTCTATTTCCACCCCCTCCGCCCCGACTCCAGCCAACAGCTTCCAGTGATGTACAGATGATGTATTTGCTATATTAAACTACAATCTATTTCGTGCCCCTTTTCAGAATGCTGCACATGCAATTGAAATGCAATAACAACCATAAACAAAACAAGAAAATTTATGAAACCTGAATCCAAGATCCAACTCTTGATTAAAAAAAAGATACCCAAAGCTAAGAAAATTCTAAACAGTGAGAAGGTTTTAAGAAAAGTTACATATTTACAAGTCTCAGGCAGTTACCTCTCCAGGGAGGAGATTTTGTAACCCTCCCTCTTTCCCACCATCCTTCCCCATCGTAACAGAACAAACTAACCAGTGCTAAATTTGAAAATCCTGGGATTATTCACACTCTTTGTATCATTTATAGTCATGTATAAAGAGCTGCTGATTATCTGTAAGATACACATTCCCTGCTGCAATCACTCATAGACATGAACTACTGGATACACAGTCGTTTCCTTTCCACCACCACCACTGCCCAAAACACCAAAATCAATTCTTGCTACTTGTTGGGTAAACAGAGGCAGTCTCACATACATGGGCACTGCACACGGACATACACATTCCACTGGACATGCACAGAGAAGCAACTTTCTTCTCTGGAAAAACAGAATTATTCACATTACAGACATGTCTACCCTCAGCTTTTACTTCTGCCAGAGARGAAACAGGTATGAAACAAAACAGGAATGATGCAGGTGCATGGGTGGGCACAAGTTTTCTATTAAAAGGACAGCAAAACCAAGAAAAATGAGACAGACACAAGGTTAGCCAGGTGTGCATGCATCTCGCTTACCTTTGCATGGAAAAGGAATCTCCGAGGGAGAAGTCTCCAAGTCAGAGAAGCAAAATAAAATCGTAATGAAGATGCTTTGAAAAAATTCCCCCACCAAGAAAAACTAAAAGGTCCCCCCACCTCCCCGCCTTGCACACAGGCACACTGACACAGACACACACCTCGGTGCCCAGGGTGGGGAGGATAGGAAAAAAAAAGATCAGGATCAGCTGAGTGATGGGGAGCAAASAACCTGCCGGCAAGAAGCGGGGAGTTGTGTTAGATCCGTGCCTGCAAGGACTGAGCGTGTGCAGGAAGGAGATGGTATAAAAGGAGAATACATGGTAAGAAATTGTGGCTGCTTAGGCTGAAGTCTGAAGCTCTGGAGTCAGAGCAAACAAAAGGAGATTTAAAAAAAAAGGACCTCTTCCTTCACGGGAGGGCTTGGGGGGGGTTTGCCTCTGTGTGTTTTTCCAGGCGGCTGGTGTTAAGAAGTGACAGAAGCTTCCTTCCAAAAAGACCAGAGAGAGGGTCAAAATAATTACAGGACACTGAGAGGTGATGGAGGTGTGGGTGGGGGCAAGGTTAGCTATTCCATGGTGGGAAAGTGAGGAGGAAGGGCTGGTGTGTGGTTTCTGTCTGTCTCGCTCTCTCTCTGTCTCATAGTATGTTCACCAATGGCTTATGGAGTGAACTGCACAGAGAGAGAGAATAACTGTACAGGCACAGAGGCAGAGTGAAAMACCGTCCTTACAGTGACACCAAATGTCTTTCGGGGAACCTACAATTAGAGGCACAGAATGCAGGAATTCTAACAACACAGAAGGAAAGGAAGAAATCTCCTTGCACATCATTACACACCTGCATCTATGATGGGGTCCCAGGACAGCTCATTTGTCCCTGCCTTCAGCCCACTCATCCTTCCTCTYCTGGTGGACACTGCCTTCAGCACACTTGACTTTCCTTGAACTATTAAGGATGTTTCCCTCCACAAGCCACAGACCAAGCAGGTTAGAGAATTATCATTTGGGAAGAGTTAAAAAACCAAACTAACAAGCCTCCCCCAAAAGTCCTTCCCTTAAAACCAATCCCTTCTCTCCCCCCATCCTACTCCCAGATCTGTTACTGGAACTCAGGGGGTGGGAAGAACTCTGCAAATTAGTTTCCCATGGTGTTTTGTGAAGCCAGGGGTAAATGAGAGGGATGGATAATGTGCAGGAATCCCACCTTCCAGTGGCTAAAACAGAGTACAGCCTCCCCAAGCCTCATCCGATGGAGGGCCATGCAGTCATCTCCCCACACTGGTCCCATTCTGTGGCTGAGCAGCCCTGCCTCACATCAGCACAGACTCCTCATCCTTTAAGCATCAACCTCCAATTTTCCTGCCAGGGGTCCCGAGTCAGCTCTGGGAAAGAGACACTACTTGAAGCCATCACAGTCCTCAATGCTTTTCATGGGTTTTTCCTGTTCAGAGAAATAAAACCGCCACTCGTTATGAGACATGGAGACATTCTTGCTTCCACCATGGGCATATATTGTAAATAAGAAGTTTAAAAATTACCGAATTGACAGCTGGGGTATGACACAACATACACTACAGCCCAGAAGCTCCTCTGCTTCCTTGCAAGGTTCCACAAAGCCTCTCCAAACCCAAAGATGACATCTGCTCCAACTGTCACAGACTGCAGTGCATGGGTAGATTAGCTGGGTCAGGGTAATTAGCACACCTAMACTAAAAATGTCTGGGAAGCCAAGCACTTTCATCATACTGAGTAACAGGCCCTTGGACATTAACTCTCCACAGGAGGGCAATGGAGCAAGACCACCTTTTGGTAAAGTTAGGACCACTCTAGTTTTACATCAAGGTAGCTCACATGTGTTCACCACTTAGGATAAAAAACTTCCTATAAATATCCTCTCCTCTGCCATTCATCTCCGTGTGACTCGGTTTTGCTGTGCCAGGGACTTAAGGCAGAAGTCAAGGAGCCTCTAGCCACTTACATCACATAAGCCAAGCTCCTTGGAGCTTGAGCAACATGGTTGGCACAAACACTGTCTCTCATGAGGCCCTTAAAAGTCTTTTGAACAAAGACAATGGCTGCTGTCCGCTTTCAACGTAACACTTTCATGTTTTATAAAGTGTCTAATCTTGTTACCTCTCCTGAAAGGCAAACTCAACCCTCAGAGAATCTGCAGGCTGTTCCAGAAGTGCTAAAAAAAGG
>NW_026623249.1:3085815-3101285 GCF_030028575.1 Malurus melanocephalus | reverse complement strand
AAAAAAAAGAAAAGAAAAATAAAAAGCAGTGTTATAAATAACAGGAATGTTGTGAGCATCAAAAGTTACCTGATTAACAGCTCCCATGAAAAAGAGCTCTTCCTTGGACAAGTCCAGCCTGTYTTTTTTCACAGCTTCTGACCAGGGTTGAAGTTCCATGGTGCACCCATTCATCTTCCACAAGATGAAAAGACATTTAATCCCAGGACAGTAATGTTTTGTGGTGGTCGAACCTCTCTCTGCCCAGGGTCAGAGCCTGTTTGTATGGAAACTGTGCAAGACACTATCTCTRGTCACCTTCGGCCCCAAAGATGCTTGTGGCTACCCTGAGTTCACTGTCCTGTATGAACTRGAAGGCTCAGATCAGGAGCAGGGAGCCCATCCACAACAGGAAGCCCTTGAAAGTGAAGGATTTTGTGTCATACCAACCTCAGCTTCTCAGTGTGATGGGGATGAGGTACTGGGCACAACCCTAGACTCACAGTAGAGTTTGGTATGGTACCAGAACTATGTAAGTGTCCYAACTGCTGGCTGAGGCAGATGCCCAAACAGATCTCTAGACAATCTCTCTAAGTACTCAGGTGTCAGGCTACTCCTTCCTCAGCCAGTTCTGAGCAGCCCCCTAAGAGATTTGCTCTTCCCTAAGGGCCCCACTAGCACTGCACAGCAAACATGCAGCAACCACAGGCACTTGCATTCCACATAGACACACCTACCTACCTATGCCTTCCCCATTCCTGCAGACAGAGCATGGGCTGGCTGACCTTCTAGTCTCCTCTGCCAGCAGGTCCACCCTGTGCTGCCAAGGTTAATCTCCTTGGCTTCTTCCTCACCAGCCATAAGACACTCATTACGCCCTCTCCTCATGAAAATAATCTCTTATTCCTTCCTGAGAAAAAGAAGGGCTTCAATTCTATCCCTGAAATGATGAATCTGAGCATTATATTATTTCAGATGCCTGTAATTCACCAACAAGCCCCTTCAGGGGGAACAGGGAAAAATGCAATTGAATTTATTCATGCATGAATATCAAATGAGAATAGGAGAATGGGGAGGAGGGCAGGAGAGACAGGGAGAGAGTGGAACAGGATGGAGAAACAGGGCAGCAAGGAGAGGCAAAAGAAACAACATAGCAAAGGAAGATGAAGAGTATGTGCAAAGGGTGCAGGAGGACAGAGGCACATAAATGCATGGTCAGGAGAATCTGTGGGTCATCTCTCATGTCTTCATCCCAGGATCATGTCTGTTTGCCTTCCAGCACATCCACWGCATGAGGATTAAGAGATATGTGAACTCTCACTCAGACAAACCCTCCAAATCAATAAAAACCTGCAACAAGCCTGGAAGGAAGGGAGAGGAGAGGGGAAGGGGCTGGGTGGGGAAATGGAGTCATGCCCTTCAACATGTCACAAATTTGGAACTGGTGAAAAAAGCAAACCCAGGGCAGCTCATGCTCCAGAGCAGAGCCCCCTCGTCCCCACACCCTTCCTCATCTATACAGATTGGGGTGGATTTCCAAGGGCTTGCTGGGACATACATCATAGGTATCCCTCTCAGAGCAGCAATTCCAAGCCTTGGGTTGGCAAGCTGTTGCCATCCCGAACAAGACCCTTGTCTCCATCATTCACAAMGGAAGGGACTGAAGATGGTCTCCTTTGTCCTGCAGCTCACAGTAGTCACAGGGCTCCATCTTCAACCCCCAAAGCACTTTCAGAGTGTTTTGTCACCTGCCCTGAGTGATACAGGTGGGCTCGCTTGGAAGTGACCTGGGGGTAGATCACAACAGAGGTGAGCATGGCACAAGCTGGTCCTACCGTTGCATCCAGAGCATTTTCAAGGGCCCCCTCTGTCCTCTYTATGATTTTTGAGAGGAACAGGAAAGTCCACATTGTTCCTGAGCTCACTGGCTGGTGAGTTAGTAGGGAAAGTATGTGATTCACTGCAACTGCTTAAGAGGGTGGGCCAGGGGAGAGGGAAGAAGCAGGAAAGGGGAAGCCATATCAAAGCAGAGAAGCTGCAGGGATAGCTCAGAGAGATGCAGCTCTCTCTTCTGCTGGTTTGCAGGTGGCTGTGGGCTGAGCCCACCAGACAGCAACCTACACTGGATTTAAAGGCATCTTCTAGCCAAGTCTCACAGGCATCATCCGTCTCCTGCCAGGCTGACCCAGCCCAAATCCTTCTTGACAGCCCTGATGGCAAATTGTGTTCCCCTGCATGGTATATGAGAGCCAAACACTGAGAATCCTTTTGCTGTGGCCCCAGGAATCATTGTGCAGCCCATTCCACCCTCCGGCTCACCTGCACAGTGAACAAAACKCCTTGGAGCTGGGTCCACTGTGTGCCCAGATTAGCCATGGCTGCATGTTGGCTAAGCTCATCCCCAGGCATGCAGCAAGGAAGAGGAGCAGTCAGACAGAAAGCAATATTTGTCTGGACAGTGCTCCCAGGTACGGCATGAAGTCCTGCATCTWTTGCTGTTGTGGGTTTATGTTTGCTGCTTCTAGGAGACAGTGCCCAGCTTTTCCCACAGCCTTCAAAATAGAAAGAGAAAAATAAAATGAGTGAGAGTGTAAGCTCTGACGTGAACCTAACTTTAGATTCAAGGGCTGATGACTCACTCCACTGGGGGAGAAGTGGCTGAGCTGGCTGTAGGTTTCTGTTTATATACCTCACTAAGCTAAATATATAGACTGAGAAGTTCTCCAGTTCTGGCCCAACAAATTCAATCTGCATTTTATCCCTCTAAATCTTAATGTTCCCTTCCCTACTAAATCTCTCTCTCTTTTCCCCCAGCATTGCCTTCCTAATCCCCTTTATGCTTGCTTTGTTGTAGGAAATTGAAGAAACACATGTCCCCACCTTCCACTCTGGTGTTTATGGTTAGACTGACAGGGGATTTCTGGGAAATGATCCAGTGTTGTGGCTCTTAAGCACAGCTCCTCACAGCGATCTGCCAATGTGTTTCAGACCTGGCCCAGTGCTCCCAGCCGTGGTGCTGGCAATTGGATCCTGTGACGCCTCCTGGTCCCCAGGTCGTGATGGTTACACAGCTCTCAAGATGGACATCAGTTCCCTCCCAGGGATCCCTTCTTCCATTGCTCCAGCATGGAGCTCCATTCCTGACCCCACCCAYGTGTCCCAGGGCTAGCAACGTGCTGCCTTCTCCTGCTCACCGCCCCGGGGCATGTTGCTGCATTGCCATCATGCCTCAGGCCCTAGCTCACACCATCAGGTGCTCCATGAGGAAGGGCTGACAGCCACTGCCAGCTATTCTCCACTTCTGAGACCAGAAAAGGGACTTTGTCATCAGCAAAAGAGACCTCCACAATGCTTGTCACTTGCCAGAGCAGGGGATTTGCATGGCTGGYACCACCACCCTCCCTCACACCTACACTTGTCCCTTGCACATTTATGGCACGATGGTGCCATGGTCACTCTCCCATTTGCCAATCATGTTTCAGACGTGGGCTGCCACCTGTCCATCAGCTGCACAGGAGGTCCAAGTGCCTACAGAGAAGGGTCCCACATATCCACTCCTCCCTACTGCCATTCTACCCACCATTGATAAACACAGCATCATCTTTCATGTTGGTAAAGAGAAGTCCTTCAAAAGGTGTAACRTCAGAGATAGGGAGAGCAGAGATGCTGCAGGAAAAGCAACATCCACATGCCCAAACTTGTCTGGGCTTCCCAAAATTATAGGTCCAGAGTGATGTAGGAAAGCTAAAAYAGATGTTTGAGGACACAAGGACCATTTCTGGTTGCACTGAAGGCCACTGTAGAMACGTAACCTCTGCAAGCTGGGACATCCACTCAGCTCACCCCTCCTCATCCTAAAAACAAAGAAGGGCTTGGTAAAAAAAGAAGAGCATAGAAAAAGGTAAGTGGGAAATTATGAATTAATCCCTCCATCAGAGAACAGTGCAAGAGAAAAAGGAATCTCTTCCCCCAAAGGGCAGCTCTGAACTGTGGTGGCAGACAGGTTTCTAGAGAGGAATCAAAGACCATTTACAAAAAGGTGTTTTTCTGAAAAGTAACAGTTGAGAAGAAAATCATAATGAGAGAGTATGCATTTGAGGGAGAGGTCTCCAAGGGATGRAATTCAACTTGACACAACAGCTCAGTCAATGAAAGGAAAATCACCTTTGCAGTTTGCAAAGCAGCTGCTGGGAAGAGAAGCATTGTGTTCAAAAGCCCTCTATGAATCCTCTCCAGATATAAGTCTGTGGAACTCAATGGTAAAACCTGTATCTGAGGTTCCTCAAGGCATCCCTTGAGTTTGGACCTAGACTGAGGTACATCAGCATCTAAGGGATAGTCTCATGCAGTACTTCTTTGTCGTCTTGCTCAAAACTTCTCATCTTCACTCAAAATATGAGAGAGCTGGTTTCCCAGCAAGCATCAAAGCTGAGCCATCCTTATGTGCTTCACTTCACTGATCATCCAAAGGAGAACATGGAGAGCCTGCATAGATCATTCTCCATGACAGAAGCACCAGAACTTCATTTGGAGAGAATAAACAAGCTAACAAGTGTGTTTGTAAAATGTCTGTTGCAGAAGACAGATTCTGTCATGCTGAGGTCAACAGCATCCAAGAGATCCAATGCCCTCTTGGCTCAGTGGTGCTCCTTGGCTCTCTCAGACAGCTTGTGTCTGCCCTCACACAGCCAGAGGGAGGCCAGAACAGGCAAGAGACATCCTCTGATCAGCAGCTACTCCAGGAAGATGTCAAGGGCTAGAGAGCACCCCAGAGTAGACTGTAGTCTCCTCTCAGGCATGTTCATTTCTCCAGTAAAAGAAGAATAGAGAAAATCTGCACCTCAGATAACAGATTTTCCTTCCATCGCCGATCCATCACTTTGGCCTTAACTCTTTGAGGCTCTGTGCCATGCTCTGCACAGCTGCTTTGTCTCATCTGGCTTTGGAGCCAGGGCAGCCTCCAAGGAAAACCAGCAAATATTTCACCCAGCTGAGGCCAGTAAGAGAAAAGGAGGAAGATTTAAAAAGGCAAAATCACAAAGCAATCTTGTGGTGCCACCTCGTGATGGGTTTGCACAACGTAGCCTAGGCCAAGAAGTCCTGAGACCAAGGGCAGAAGTGGGAAAGTACTGAGATGGAAGTCTACATGGTTTAAGATCAACAGAAAGGTGAGACCCATTCACATTGGCTACAGCTCAGGAAAGGCATGACCTTGACTGAGACATTGCTTTTCCTGACAGCAGCAAAAACCCAGGGAAGGCAGAAGAATACTCCCAGCACAAATGACAGAGGGCACCTAAAATGCTGATGGATTCAACCTTTTCTCATCATACTGAACCCTCTGGCAGAGAAGCTTGTGGACTAAAGGTGCAGAACAATACAGGTATGAAAAGGAAAGTGTGCTTTTTATTGTAGGATTCACCACTGCAGTGGASGGGTGGCTGCAAAGATAAATGCCTTTTCGTGAATCAGAAACATAAACTGGCACAACATGAAAGCTTTGAAACTCACCTGCTCTCTAACATAACTGAAAAATTATTTCATCCAATGATCCTTCTTCTGGGCTCTGGAGCAAGAAGAAACAAGATCAAATCCCCAGGATATAAGCTTAGAGGAACCTTTCTCATTGAGGTGATTATCTCCCCAACATTATCTCTTTCCAGCTCTATCTGAAGCATGGTGCATACTGATCTCCCCCTAATCAGGGGGAATATGCACTTCCATGAACTTGATGCTACCAGTGAGGAATTTTCCAGGTCTAGAGATTGCTGATGTACTTTCTCTTCTATTGCTGAAGTACAAAACAAGGCATCTCCTCCAGCATTTTTCAGCTGGAGAAGTGTTATATAAGCATTTAGTTAGTCCTCATCTTAGGAACAAGGAAACTGAGGTCCAGAGAAAGAAAGAGATCCATTCAAGATCACTCTGCAGGGTGGATGCAAATCTGGGTCTGCCCAGTCCCTGCTCAGCACTCACACAGTGGATCATCCTGTAACAGCACCCAGCTAGGAGATCRCCTAGATACCAAATATCATCAAATGGAAACCAAATCTGACACTTCCAGGTATACACTCACATGGGGAGAGTGAGGAAGGTGTTTCTTGCAAAACCTTTCATCATACAGCTGTGTTTTTTTCCTGAGATGGGCAGTTTAATTTTTGAAGGCGAGGGTATGGGCAGGAATTAGGATCTTGGAGTAGATCAGTTGATACAACATGCCATAGCCTGTGCTTCTAACTCTTCCAAGTCCCACAGCCCTTTTGACTATATTTTTCAAATAAGAAAGGAAATAGAAGAGACAGAAAGACATAACTATTGGAGGCTAAACTTGAGCTACATCAGCGCCTGAGGGAGAAAAAAAAGAAACAAAAGAAACAGAAAAGAGAATCAGAGAACAGTTTATTAGAGGCAAGGTTAGGAAGGGACAGGGGTTACGGTTAATAATAATCCAGTTTGCTGTTCTGCTCCCAGGCTAGAGCTCAGTCTCTCACTCCCCTCCCACTGCTCCTCCATCATTCCCATCCTGCCTCCCTCCCTCCCTGGCACTCACTCTTTCTGCTCTGTCGCTTCGTGTCAGGCTGGGCGTTTGATGCAAGGCTCCCAATTCTTCCATGGCTTCACACCACTGACCCGGCCRTCAGCATGGGCACACCCACTTCCTGGGCTCACTGATCCACCTACCAGCCCTCCACCAGAGCGTGGGAAGGGAGTGCTTGGAGTAGGCAAGGGTTCTGCATTGGCTGACAATGGAGCAAGGAGAATGGTCTGTCTAAGCACCCAGGGCTGCACAGGACAGTTGGAGCTGAAGGAGATGCACAGAGCCACCATGCTCACCCAAACCAGTTTGGCCTGCTGATACAGCCACTCTAGTGCTGGTACCCACGGACTATCTGCACGGCACTGCACTGTGCCTTATATATGCCCAAGGGCTGCTCAGGAGGCCTGGGTAAGGACAGTAGGTTTTATTTCCAGCTTGCAGCACGAGCAGGCCTCTTGTCACCCTATTCTACCCTCTCTGCTGTATAGACTTGGAGTGGAAAGGCCTTCTCCCACTCTGAAGCTCACTGGGACACATGAGGTCARTCCCAGCAGCACACAGAGCAGACAGGTGCTAGTGAGTTGGACAGGAAGGAAAGGACTCCAGCATCTAAAACTGTGGGATGAAGAGTAGGAAGAGTTCTATATGGAACTCCCCATAATACACAAAGAAGACACCCGCAAAATACTCTGCCTGCATGAGGACAGAAAGCCGTGTGGTTTCATGTCTCCATCAGTACTCCAGAGCCACYATTTCAAAGAGGAGATGCCTTGCTGTCAACTGGGCAGCAGGGCTCAGGCAAGGATCCCAAACTGGCCACAAACATTTCAGAAATGCTCAGTCTCATCTGCAAATCAAGAGCGTGTGACACCATCCTCCCTAGCAAAAAGACTGCCATATAACTCCAGGGAGAAGGCTGATCATCTAAGATCCATGGCTATCAAGCCCAGTACAGAGTTCTCAGGAACCAGCCCTGAGCTGGGATGGAGCCGTTGTTAGTTGGAGAGCTGCTGTGGCATAACAGGCACAGACTTTGTCTTCCACTCCCTGCCAGCCTCCCTGCTGGCATCAGTCCATGGTGACCCTCCTCATTCCCCTTCCCTGGCCACCTTGGGAGTCTAAAAWGTAGTCAGGCAGAGAATTCAGCTGCTGTGAAAGCCACGAGGGCCAGGAGGCCTGTCTAGGCCTAGAAATGCCCTCCAGCACTCACATATCTGCCTACATATGTGCTCAAGCACTCAGAGCCAAAACAAGGTCAGTCTGTGCCCACAGAGGGGCATCTTCACATAAACATACATCACTGGTGGTGGGATGTCTCCGAGGCAAGCACATTCAGAGACAGACAGGACTGCCTATCTAAGGAGAAACACCAGGCAGTGCTTAGGCTGCCTGCATTTTTTTCCCAGCTTGGGCACAGGCAGGCTGGGCATCTCTGTGTGAGTCACCTTCCCCCTCTGTGCAGAGGGTAATATCTCAATCATTTTGCTGAAGTGTGTTGGGGCCCAAGGCTGAAACGCAGGCTGTCGGAGCCAAGTGCTTATTATATGTCCTGAGCACACGCTTACTGCTTCTGCATGCGTCATTGCATTTGAGTTGAACTTTCAGCAGCGAGGGAAACAAGGGAGGGAGGGCATGGAAAGCAGGCAGGGAGAGATGAGAGAGAGGACAGGTGATATTTCAGCTGCGTACAGCAGGAGCAGAAGTGGTGAAGAGGTGCAGGCAGGTGGCTACCAAAATATGAGTGCCAGCTAGGGCTCTCACAGCCACTGGGGTGAGATCCCAAGCAAGAAAGCAGCAAAAGGAAAAGCAAGCAGGAAGGAAATAATTGTTAAAGCTAGGAACTATAGTATCAGGACAATGAGACCAAGGCTGAGGAGAAGACTTCAGCCAAGACAGTTAGGCAGAGCATACAGCCATAAGTACTGGAATATTGTGTTCGGGTCTGAGACCCCCAACATAGGAAAGACACAGACCCACTCAAGAAGGTCCAGAGGAAAGCCACAATGGTGATCCAAGGCCTGGAGCACTCCCCTGTGAGGAAAGGCTGAGAGGGTTGGGCTTTGTCAGCCAAGAGAACAGAAGGCTTCAGAGAGAATCAGCCTTCCACTACTCAACAAGGTTCTGCAAAAAAGACAGGAAGGGACTCTTTAGCATGGACCATATTGGTAGGATGAGGGGTAATAGCTTTAAACAAAAAGAGGAGAGATTTGTATCAGAAATTAGGAAGAAATTCTTTACTGTGAGGATGGTGAGGCACTGAAGCATGTTGCCCTGAGAAGCCGTGAATGTCCCATATGCCTGTAAGTGTTCAAGGCCAGGYTGGATGGGTCTCTCGGCAACCTGGTCTAGAGGAAGGTCTCCCRTCTCATAGAATCAGATGATCTTTAAGGCCCTTCCAACCCAAACCATTCTATAATTCTRTAAGTGAGCAAAAGGAGGAGGAAGGAAAAGACAGATGCTTGAAGCAAACAAGATATCAGAGGAGAATGAGCTTCTGCTAGCCCATAGGACAGAGAGGGGTAATAAAAAACTGTGGTGATAAAAAACTGTGGGAGGGTGAGTTTGGCAGAATCTTGCTGTATCATTTTCATGTGCTCTTTTGCACCATGGATAGAGGAAACAAAATCACAACCACTCAGGTATGTTGGCTGAGGGGACCTGAAGGTTGATTGCAAAGGCAGTCACCCRGGGAAAACTCACCTGTTTGCTGACTGCAAAACTCCCCAAGCAGCAGAGTGGGGTTCCAAGCATCATGGAAGCTACACAGAATGAATTGAAAGGTTCTCCGCCCCCTACATCAACACTACAGACACTTTCAAAAGGAGGCATACCCACACATAAAATCAGTTTTCCTTTAGACACCTTTTTGGCTCACATCTAAGCCAAGACTCAGCTAGAATTAATTGCCTTAGTGAACAGCAATGCACTCTAATCCAAGCTTTTTGAGGCAAATCTGACTAATTTATCCGGTTTGCTTGGAAAATGACATGCAGTCAAAGTTGTATTTGAGGAGTGAAGGATAGCATGCCTCTCCGTAAGGACTTACAGTTCCACAGGTGATGGACAAGTTTTCTTCCAGCAGCTTGAGAGTGATGGGGGAGGAGAGCACAGCACTACTCCAAATAGCTGGAAGGCTCATGCCACCAGSAGCAGAGATACAGAAAGCATGACCTACCAGAAAGGTATTGAGCAAAAGGAAGCTGTTTAGACTACGGAAGATTGAGAAAGGGCACAATAACCATCTTCAAATGCATTCAGGTTTGCTAAAAAAAGGAGAATAGTTCTCAGTTCTTAGTGCCTACAGTGGACAGAAGCAACAACAGGCTTGCAATGCGGTATAGGGCATTTAGTGATAATGAGGGCAAGGCATACAATGCTCAGACTGCCTCAGGATCATCCTGCACTGCAGGGCTTTGAAACCAGGCCAGCCCAAACCTCTYGGGAGCAATGCATGCATTGATCATCCAGAGATGAATATGAAGTCAGTGGCATCCTCAGGACACAGCCAGGCCTGTCTCCCATGGGTGTCTAATCCCAAATGCCTGTGGCCACCACCACGATCCAATGTTGCTATTGTGGTGCTCTTCACAGAGAAACAGCAGCTGTTTCTCCCCTGGCCATTTCTTCCTGAGCAATACCCATTTATTTTGTCTTCCTGAGAGTCTCACAGAGCCCAGCATGTGTTTGCAACACTTTGTGAATAATAACACTCATATATCTCCAGTAAAATAAAAAACTGGGTCAGCTAAGGCATGTGCCTGTGTACATGAGGAGCAGCCAATGCATCTGCCAATAAGCCCTATAGTGCTGCAAAACCCAGCCCACCAGGCCCATAGGGGTTATAAGGCAGTGTGCCTCCATGGGGGAAAGAAAGGAGAGCTCATCTCTAAGTGGGAACACACAACCATTATAGGGACAGCGCACAGGTGAAATCATGAATAAAACAGGACCTGAGAGAGGGTTCTAACAAATTGCTCATGCTAATATCCTGGCCACTGGAAGAGACGGAGTGAATGTGCAATTACCCTAGCTCCAGAAGTTACCTCCAGTGCCTCTGATTTGTGTGCATGCATATCAGAAAGGGCAAGGTGCAAATAAAGCCAGAGACACATACCTACCTACTRTAATGTGCAGGAAGGCAGCTAAGGAGGAACATTCAGAAGGAAAAAATGAGTCAGGAAGGTTGGGGAARAGCAGAGACAAGACAAAAGCACATT
Source organism: Malurus melanocephalus (assembly GCF_030028575.1). Taxonomy (NCBI): domain Eukaryota; kingdom Metazoa; phylum Chordata; class Aves; order Passeriformes; family Maluridae; genus Malurus; species Malurus melanocephalus. Next base: position 3,090,551 of record NW_026623249.1, on the reverse strand, counting down.
GCCGTACAGAGACTCTTTTAACTCATAGGCATTTAGAAAGAAAAAAGAATCCTGGCTTACAAGCTGGAARAGTCTCCACACAACTGTTCAGAAGGTAACCAGCCCCTGAACCCATAGGCTCTCCAATGGCTGCAGCCCGTGTATGTAGATGCCAAAGCAAAATACACTGCATTGGAGAGAAGCTAAGCTTGCCAAGAGACCAAGATGAAGAATCTTTGTTCTGTCCCTCCCCAGTGGGCAGGTTCTTCAGCCACCTCATATACACTCGTGTGCATGCGCACACTCATCCCTGCTAAGCCAAAATCCAGGCTGAAGTCACAGCCAGAGACAAAGATGTTTGCTGAAGCAAGCTAGCCAAAAACGAGAGAGAAAAAAGCCTCAAGCAATGGGAGTCAGGGGTAGGAGCTCCCCAGCTGGTTWTTTCTCTTCCCATATTTTACAAAGCCCTGGTGACCCGTGGTTCCCTGAAAATGCTGTGCTATGTCATCTCAGCATGGCCCTGTATACTGCACATTAACGTGCAGCCCCCAGAAGACAGAGAGCTGCATGATGTTACCCATCACCCCTCAATCATCTCTGATCACCTCAGTGAAACTAGCTTAGGCCAGTCCCCTCCCCAAGACATGGATGGGAGACAGGAGAGGGCAATTGCCACTTTTGATGCATCCAGCAATAATCAGGCTGGCAAGGATATACAGAGCACAAAACCAGGCAGCAGGAGCACACAGGCAGGGAGCCGGAAATAATTACCATGATACTGTAACCAGAAAACACAAGGCCAAGCTATTTACCATACTAATTAGTGTTTATCCCTGTTTATGGCTCCACATGGCAGTGGGATTGTAGGCCTGATTGGAGGTGTAAATGCTTAAAGGAACAAGCTCTGGATATTAGAATTAGATACCAGGTCAAGGGAAAGCTTCTGCTGAGCAGAGGCAAGGGAGAGCTAAGCTGCGCATCCCCCTCTTTCTCTACTGGGGAGCTGGAGTTGCTGAAAGGAAGACCCAGATGGTTTTTCCAGAGCGCAGTTATGGGGAAGTGCCCAGAGATTGCTACATGCTATTTATCTGCTAATGTATCTCCATATCTTCATTTCCCTCAGGTCCTTTTCTCCTACACTGTTTCTCTTGGATGCTGCAACCAGATTAAAGATTTCCCTAAAGTGTTCCTAAATGTTCCTCCTTCTAAACTGAGTTGGTTTCAACAAAATAAGACACAATTTTTCCTAYATTACAGCAGAGTTATTTTTCCACGGCAGTTTTCCCACGTCTTACCCCCTCCAACCTCTTTTTTATTTCTGAACAGATTCAGAATAGAGGCATGGGAGAAAGRGAGGGATTTGCCACTAGGATTGCCTGGTTGCGACTGACAAAGGTCAGCATTAGGATGAAGATTCAGGAGCTTATAGCAGGATCCTCTGTTCAAAACCCACCACTCTCTTCAATGTGACCTCCAACTTAGATGTTCTGCCCAGCAGCAGCCAGTCAGCCTCTGCTACCTGTCTGCACGACTGCCTGCTATGAAGCTGTCTTGACAACAGCAAGAGGAAGCTGAAATACTTCCCTAACCATTTTTWAATTTGTTTTAATACTGTAGGCTATGTCACAGGGAAATAAGTCTCTGGAGGTACTGGTCATGCTAAGGAAATGTGTGAGCATTCAGGCACTGGGCACTGCTGATCTTTCAAGCCTGGGTCTATCACCCCATCCTGCAGGGGCTGATTCACTCCTCTCTTGCATTGCTCATCACCCACAGTCTCCCTGCTAAGAAGCCCTGCAGCTGGTCTTGTCTCTGCCCCCTTGTACTTTATTCTTCAGCTCAAGGATTAAAACAGAGCCTGCCTCTTTCCTGTGAAGCTCTCTCCCAAAATAAAATCAAAAAGTAGTGTTGGCCCCAATCTGTCCCTGTATCTTCCCTCCATGCTACATTACCAGATGCTCTCAAGAAGCTTGGTATGTCCTATTTGCTTCCATCAAGAATGTGAAATCTGAAAACCCCTGGGAGACAATGGCTTTCCAGTCTGGAGAATTTGCCTCCTCCTCTGCATCAGATGTGTCAGAGCAACATTTCATTTATCTTTTCCAGTGATTTTTATCAGTCTGGTTATTAATGAGGAAGTTTAACCCATTCCTGGGCAAATCCMTGAAACAAGTAAGGGGAGCCACTATGAGGGAAACAGTCCTGAAGTGGGATAGACTCCAACCAGGCACTGACTCTTTGGTGCATGAAGAATGATCCCACTTCAACTGATTCTTCAAAGGCCTGTGTGCACCCTGCCTGCACCCAGCATGGGTGGCTGTGCACTGTAGCCGTGTCACTCTCCCCAGCACACCCAGTATCAGCACCCCGCACTACTGTGCTGAGAAGCCACGGCAACCGTGGCCACCTCAACACAGTTTCTAAATGCAGCCATGACCAAATCATTGGTGCCTGAGAAAGGCATTAAATTTCCCAGATAAAAATTAACTCACAAAATCTATTTTAGTCTGTTCATCTGATGATCTGGAAAGACCTCTATCATCTTCCTCCAGGATAATGCCCTTATTTTCACAGTGCACAGACTTTCACCCCTCTCACCCATAGTATCTCCTTCATCATCACTGCACCGAAGGATGCCACCATACACCCTTCACAGTCCAGATGCCTGAGAATTTGCCCTCATGAAAGGAAAATAAATTTCTGAAGGGGAAAAAGTGACTGCACCAAAAACTCATTCTCATCCTTCAAAGAAGGCTGCTGAAAGTTGTCTGAATTCCAGGGTTTCCAAAACTCCCCTCCTCCATGCTCTTGTCACTTTGACAGACACAGACATACCTTTAATGCTTCCTCTACAGCACTGCCCTTCCAACAAGTGTTCCCATTATGCCAGAACATACCACAAGTGCATCTGCATTTACATTTTGGCCCCAGATGTGGGGAACGCAGAGCTGCTCCACACAGGGTTTACCCTGGCTCTTGTACAGCTGCATGAGGGAGCTGGGCATCTCTTCCATTGCCACCAGTCTGTACATAACATACCCTGACACACAGCAGCTGTTGGCCCCATGGACCATGTCAGAAATTTCCACAACCATATGTTGGCAGCTCAAGCAGTACAGACTCACACCTTGGCTTGCAGGAGGCAAGGGGCAGCTCATTGACTGTCCCAGTACGCACATGCTCCCTGGCAGGTGATGCTCCTGGAGATTGCTGATGTCCCACTGTCGCAACAGAGGCAAGTGCTCAGTGTCATTTGTTCCTAATGTCTGTGTGCATCTTGCAGCCTCGGTACAGTTGGTTTAATAGCCAAGCTCTGCTGGGAGGCAGGTTAGGGAGGAGAGGGAGAGAGAAAGAGAGTAGGGAGGAAAAAAGCAAGCAAAAAAAAAAAAAAAAAAAAAAAAAAAAAAAAAAAAAAAAAAAAAAAAAAAAAAAAAAAAAAAAAAAAAAAAAAAAAAAAAAAAAAAAAAAGAGTAATGTGAGTAGGAGCCTGTAAAATAGAAAAACACTGCCAGGCAGAGCTACAGCTGAATTGGCTGTGACAGGCAGACCCTCTCCGCACCTGGGATTCAAATACAAGCTTATTTTCCTGGTTTCTTTGAGAGACAATGAGTCCTGACTACCTGTCAACGTGTATCCAGGAGATGTCACTAGCAGAAAAGGGCCCCAGGTGCTCCTGACCCACATGGCTGACACAGTTATGAAGGCTGAGGTCACAGGTTACATTTTTCAGAGATGAGCAGTGAGGAGCTTACAGGGAAAAGAAGAAAAATTAAGCAGACGGAGAAACCAGAGATCCAAAACAATGCACCTGCCATGACTCCTGGAATTCCCAGAGGATTCAGGACATTTTTACCTCCTGCACAGCTCCTCTTCTGCCCATCTGAGGGGCAGGGGAGCAGTTAAACAATGTGTGCCTTCAGACAGACACCTTTTTTCCCCAAGTCTCAGCAGATGCACAAGTGAAGATATTCACTCTTTCCTCAGCTTGCCAGCTTGCTGAAGCGCTGTGAAGGAGAAACTCCCAGAGAGGTAARGTCAGGCTGTGCCAGGTCTCCTGACAGGCAAGCTACACTCTCAGCAGCCCGTCAGGACAGGGATATCAAAACCAGCTGTTTATGTTCACCCATAAGGGACCAATAGAGGATCCCTTGAAGATGACCAATTTCACCCTACAGCATGATCCACCCCCCCCGCCATTCCCAGGGCTGGAAGCTAGAGGACTACCCCAAAGTGAGGGGCCACCTGATAGTATTTTTAACCTCCCTTCTTGGGAAGAAACAGAGCAAGTCACACCACAGYTCCTGGTGGGACACCCAGCCACTCCTGTGCCTTCTCATGTGTCCACACAAAGGTTCCACCTGTGACTCAGCACCTCCCCCTGCCTCCTCCTCCTCCTCCCCTTCCTTGTCAAATCACCTGTGCACCCTTCACTGCTGCAACAGGCCAAGTAGCTGCTTCCAATTAAAAGCAGTTTTTTAATAAGAAAAAAGTAATTGAAATTTAATTTAGTCAATGATCAAGCAACAGGGTGTGAAAATGAGCCAGCGTTGGCTCAGGTTCTATTAGGAGAGAGTTTGAACCAAGAGCTGTGGGAGAGGATGGGGGAGTTGCCTGGGGTAACTGAGGGGGATCTATGCAGAAGGTTTTGAATCAGGATCTCTTGAAACACAGCATCTCCCAACCAGATTTCTTCCCTATCTCACCCCCAGTATTACGTGTAAAGCCTCCAGGCACCCTCTTTCAACAATACTCCAGTA
>NW_026623249.1:3051502-3085689 GCF_030028575.1 Malurus melanocephalus | reverse complement strand
ATCCCATCCCATCCCATCCCATCCCATCCCATCCCATCCCATCCCATTCCCACAACTTGCAAGCAGTGCCTTTTTCCTGCCCTATTTCCATCTCTTTCCAGCACTGCTGTGACTAGAGCTCGGTCAGATTTGGCAGCCACTGGCCCATCAGCACAAACTGCTGGCTGAGAGAAAGGGAGAGAAGCAGAGGAATCTTGGGGCCCTGAGAACAAGACAGGACTCATGAGTCATCCCCTGCATACCCACAGCCCCCGCTGGCTACCGCTCAAGCTCCAGGAAGATGCTGAATATTCGATTAAGGGGTTTTTTTTAGATCTGCTGAAAATAGCAAGGGAAACTCCACTGACAATTTAAAAACAAAAATAAAAAAGGAAAGAGAAAGATCACAATCTCACCACCACAGCCAGTCTTACACCTTCCCCAAGGATATGTTAGAATAGCCAGGGGTGTGAGAGGAAAGCAGCCCATGGCGATCTGTTTCTGGCAGGCTGAGGGAAGGGAGGACAAGGGAATGGCTATGTGAGGGTGCAGTGTTGCCATACCCACCAGTCTGGATGGGTGCAGATGCACAAGGCAGMCTGGGTTTGCAGGCAACGGGCCAGAGCACATTGTGAGAGAAAGCATCACCTGSCTCTGACCCCTCTGCTAGAGGTCTCAGCACCTCTGCCCTGATTGCTACTAAAAGACCTGATTTGGGAAAGGTTAAATATGATATTTTGCAATGCCAACCTGCCCAGCAAGGACAAGGCTCACTGGTTATTTGCACAGTGTCACATGAATCACTACAGAAGTGTGGGGTGATGACGTACTGCATGGGGTCAGTGAGTCTCTCTGCTCTTCCTCCAAATCACTGAGGCAAATACAACTTACTGCTAATGTTGGCAAAGTAGGCATTTACTCCTTATCTAGGAAAGCTCCTTCACATCAGCTGACACAGGGTTAAATCTTCCTACTTAGCAAAACCTCAGCCCAGTAAGAGAGAAAGCTGCCATTGCACCTTGCTGTGCCTGTCAGAAGATGTGGCACAAACACTGTTCTAAAGCAGAGTGTTTGGCTGGGGGGGTGGAGGGGAGTTAGGGATTGCTGGCAGGGATACGGGGCAGAGGTTCTGGGCTGAAGCTTCTCAGCTCATCATCAGAGGAAACAGAGTGCCACCAGGATGGTGCTGTGGAAATTCGAATTTTTCAGCACAGCTGAGGGAAGGGAGGGTACTTGTGTGTGTGAAGGAACAGTGAGGAAGCAGGATGCAGAGATTTACAGGAATTATGGAAATTTTCCTTTCTCCCACTCTCCTCCACCCTGCAATTTTCTCTTCTCCACATTTTCTTCTGGTCTCTGTCTCACCTTCTTTCTTTCCCTCTGTAAGCACTTGTTGGCGAATCTCCTCTTAAACCAGTTATTTTGAATATGTCTTCCTCTACATCCCTTACAATATTTTCTCTCTCATTCTCAGCCCTTACAATATTTTCTTTCTCATTCTCAGTATCTTCCTTGCTTGTGAAGCTGATCAGCTTAATTATGATAATATTGAACACGGTGAAATGGCTCCTTTCACACCAAAACCAATTATTCATTGCTCTGCTTTCAGGTACCAGCCACTTTCATGCTTTTCCTTGTCACATCAGATACAGAAACTCAGATATCACCATTTTTATCCCCTACCATCTTTTCTATTTTGGAAGGGAAGGACATTCTCTATCATATATTTTTAATCTGCTCCTTGAGAAACCCTGAGATGTAAAATGGACTATTTTATCCCTATCCCTCCTTCCCAGTCAGATGTCACTCTTGGGAAAGCCAATCTTCTCAAGTCAGTGGCTTGCCTCGTGTGGAAGTAGCAAGTGATACATTCCTTGTCTTCATGGCATCCAGATCTCTGCCCAAACCCCATCCCCATCACTTTTGTGCTCACTGCACAGACATAACTCCCCCAATGCAGAAGCTGATGATCCACAGTAGGGTTGTGTTTTTTTCCAGCAGAAGAAGCAGACAGATCACTTCTKCTTGTGATTCATCCCAGAGAACAGTGTGGGCTCCCCATTTCACTGTGCATCACAGAACCTGCCTCCATTGGGAGCCCACAGAATGACTGGTGTCGAAAGGTATCTCTGGAGGCCTCCAGCCCAAATCCCTGTTCAAATCAGGGCTAACTTCAAGGCCTCAGCATGTTGCTCAGCGCCTTCTCTGCTTGAGTTTTGAGTATCTCAAAGGAGGCAGACTCCAAAATACCCCTGGGTCACCATCTCACATCAGATCCACCTTCATGTTTATAGTTTTCTTTCATATAGAGYTGAAATTTCCCTAGCTGCAACTTGTCTCTGCTGCCTATTGCCTTTGATGCACAGCTCTGGGAAGAGTCCAGTTCCATTTCCTCCACATACATTCCCCATTGCCTTACCAGTCAGATCCCCCTTAAATTGCTTTCCTCCAGGCTAAACAAAGACAGCACTCTCAGCATCTTCTCACATGTTTATGTTCTACAGCCCTTCAATCATCTTCATGGCTTTCCACTGAACCCACTCCAGTTTGCCACTCTCTGTCTTGTAGTAGGGAGGCAGTACCTGAGTCTGCCTCCCTTGTTTGGGATCTCCCTTGGTTGAACTAAATCCTGCTCTGGATGTTTCCTCCTTATTTTACTGTTAAATGGATGATAACTGGCCTCCAGGCTATCCAAGTCAATTACATTCAACAGAAACTGCAGTTTGGATCTCCAGGTTTGTAAGACTGTATATAGATTTTACTATCAGCAAATGAGATTCCCAGTGCACAGGAAAAAAAAAAAAAAAAAAAAAAAAAAAAAAAAAAAAAAAAACCCTGACAAAACCAAGATGAGGTATCAGATGATTTTGTAAACCTCTCATCAGGCATGGGGAGTCACAAAACAGACCTAGTCTTGTCTTTCCTGCCCAGCTGTCACTGTGGTTTGGGAATTAAATCACCATGCTTTATTTATAATCRAAATATTCAGCCAACAGCCAAAACAGAAAGACACATTTTTCCTCTCTAAAATGTACTCAGCCATATCTCAATCTCTCTCAGCATTTGCTTCCACCCAGAATCCTTAAAGCCCTTCACTTGATTCTTAAACAGGAGGGACACAAGCTTCAGGAGTTCCATCTGTACTTGGTGAAGGGAGGAGGAAGATACAGATTCACACTATCTTGACATAAAAACAAACAGAGAAAGGAGCAGGGCCCTGAGACAGTGGCATGGGGAAGACTCTACTCATCCTGCACCGAGGATGAATGACACGRGGAACTCACTGCTGAAGGACATGGTGCAGCTTGAGTGGGCGTTTAATGGGTGGTGAGTGAGTTTAAAAGCATAGATGGCACTTAAATCTCCCAATAACTGAGGCAGCATCTAAGGGCTTCCAAGTGAACATTTGTGGAGTCATTATGGATTTCTTCTTCCTTCTTCCCTGCTCCTCAAAAGAAGTATCGCATGGGGGGTCAAATTGGAAGGATTCACGTCCTTTTGATAGACCTGTGCAATAGCTCTTCCACTTTGGTGGAAGTTACCTGGTGACGTACACACATTTGCCCTGTTAGAACAACTCCATGGAGAGCTTCAGTGATGCCCCAAATTATCTAGAGGGGGAAGTGTCACAATTCCTGGAGAAGGGCACTGTAATTTCAATTACATGGAGACATTTGAGAAGCATTTTGAGTGAGATGCAGTCCCACCTATTCCAATTCCCCTCCCTCAAGCTCCTGTTGCTATGGCAATGGTACTGACAATTTCAATGCATAAACCCAAATTTGCATTTTAATGGAACATAATTAGAATGCTGAGATAAACGATTCTTCCATGATAAAAGGTAACATAAATGCCACATCTCACAAATATGCTCTACCAGCAAATATTGCACATACACACACACACACACACACACACACACACACAGAACCTATATATTGCTGGGCTGTGGGTGCTGGGAAGTTGCTTTTAGTTCCTTCATGCCTAGCTAGGAAGTTTTAAATCCACCACAAAACCCCATAGTTTCCAGAATGAAACATTAGAGCTACCAGATGTTTGTCGCAAACTGAATGTATTACCTCCTGGCTGCTGTCCTCCCATGCTGTGCTTCCCCTCCCAGATCCAGGCAGGGTCAGTCCATATCTGCTGTCCCAACACTGAACCCTGAGATTCTCTCAGTATGCTGACAGCTCTCAGGGGCTCAGTAGCACGGAGGATATCCCAGGGACAATGAAAAACCTGCCCCTCTCCAACCCTCTCTAACTAGAATTTATTTTCCTTTTGGTTTTAGCTAAATTTGCCGTGAGATGTGCTCTCACTTCTCTGTCTGCAATATGGCCAAAAGAGCATTCTCCAGCTTTTGGATCAGGAAAGGAGTACTCTTTTAGCACTTATGCCACACTGTCAGCCGAGAGGCCAAGTAACTGCAAGAGGGCAGAAGGAGATTTTAAAAAGAAAGTGTTTCCAAGACATCTTACTTTACTTCAGCAAAAGGCAGGGAAAGGGAATGGAGGACAGGGAGAATCTATTCTGCACGAAATAGGGAGGCAGAAAATAAATTTCTCCTGCTCTTGAAACAAACTAAATTCAAAGCAGGCAGCTGGCAGGAGTGAATACAGACAGAAAAGAGAAAGAAAAAAAAATAATTAAAAAGGAGAGAACAGGAGAAAAGCAAACAAGTGAATCAGAAAATCTGCAAACTGCCTGGAAATTTCATTTGGCTTTTCAATTGGAAAGTGAAATGATGCATACTTGGGTACGGACAATCACCTGGGAGAGGTTTAAAGTAGCAGCAGCCCAGACCAGCTTCTCCTGACCCAGCTGAATCCACTGGGCCACCCAGCCTTCAGGCAGCTCTGCAAAGAAGGAAAGAGCTCAGGAGTCATCTGTGCCATGAGGCAGAGTCCATCTGCCTCATCTCACCTGCCTGGGCTGTGAAAGCAAAGCCACATGTCCTGCTAAGCAGCACTCTCAGGGCACCACCACCACAGAGATGCTATCTGCCAATGCATCAAGCAAATGACACAGAAGTTGCTCCACAGAACTCTGTGGCCTGGATCTGTCCATTTTTTCCTGCAGAGAGCTTTCCAAGGGATCTGCTTCAAGTACTGCATCTTCTATCAGCTCTGGCTAACCAGCCATGTCCCCTCTATTAGATCTGTATGACCAGGGCCCAGAGGGCTCAAGCCTGCTCTTCCTSCATCATCCCACACAGTAGTCAGCTAGGTGGAATCCTAATTCCTCCTCCAGGAAAGTCTTTTAGTCCTACTCCTCTAGTCTCTACCAAAAAGAGTGTGTTTGACTCTCACCGCTCCCACTGTCCCAGCTAGCAACCCCATTTAATCTCTCTACCCTCCTTCATTTGGCAGAATCAAATATTAATTGGGCTGCACAATGATAAAGTGAATGTTAATGTGCCTTGGCACATGAACAAGTGGAGCTGGATTCAGCCTCCAGTGCAGCATGCAGCTGGAAGAGCAGAGCAAGGTGAGCCCAGTGGAGAAATCTCTGGGACTCCCCACCAATCTGGCTGGACCCAAAGGCTGCAGATTCTGGCAGTTCGGACCCAGTTGTTTTCACATCCTCTTTAGCACTGAAGGACAAGTAAATATATATTGCCAGGCTGCACACACACGCAGAGCCATCTAAACCCCACGCAGTGAACCAGCTGCACAAAATCAGCTGAGGAGCTCAGATGCTATACATGCCATGGCATTGTCTCCATTCATGTAGTGCACCCAGGTAGAAGCTCRTGTGGCTGCTAACACGTATATGGGGCGTGCTCTTATCCCAAYGCAAATCGTGGTGTACCCATTGAGATAAGAGGCCATGCACCTGCACACAATCAGAACAAAACAATTCCCTGGAGCTGAGTGCTTTCTACATAACCCTCAGTTCCCTTGTTTTGGGTTGCAGTTGGTTAACTTAAAAATAAAACAAAGTCCTCAAGGCCATCTGCGCCACTGATAAAATGGTTCTTGGGACATTTGTTACATAGTTACTCTCCCTTTGGACACTGTTTACAGATTCTGCACAGTAGGGACTTCTCAAAGGTTGGAGACATGATCCTAAGATRCAGGTTACAAAGTTTTATAAACAAAGAGTGGAGTAAGGAAAAGAAGAAATGAAAGAAATGGTCTTTTGATTTCGAGGAACTCGAATGCTGGGAGTCAAGATGAAGAGATAAAAGGCCCACCTGACTTGCTGTCAAACCGGTATCACGACCGACCGAAAGAAGATGAGCATGACTCAGACCAAAGTCGCCCTAATGCCCTGATTACTATCAGACAGGGTGGGTGCTCAAAGGCAGTGATATGGATTTGCACCCCAAAGCCCCCGTGCATCTTGCTGGTTCTGTTCCCAAAACTCGTCACGGATGGGTAAAACTTACAGCTCCTCTGAAATTGTCCTGCAAACCTCTTCCGTGCCCTCCCCCTGCTTCTGGCAGAGCCTTGCTAAAACTTATTACCCGTCTCAACACCTGTCTCTTCTGGCTGCGGCGCTCGTGGCAGGCGAAACTCAGCCTCACAGTGACATCTAGTGAGGAGGGCCTTAGTGGCACCGTGCACCCTTGCTAGGAATGGCGGTCTGGTCTCGTCTCCCGCTGGCGTTTGTTCCCCGGACTTCAGAAGACAGAGAGGGAGATGTGGCCCTGGAAAAGGCAGCCTGGCCTGCAGGAGTCTCATGTCGCAGCAGATGAGTGTCTGGTACCCAGCACCTCCAGGGCTGCCCCTGCACCCCAAAAGAGTGGGAATTCCCTAAGTACATGCCAGTGGATTTTCAGTGCTTTCTAAAAAAATGTGTTCTAAACTGTCCTGAAAAGAGATGGATGAAGAGGGAGAGGGAGAGGGAGAGGGAGAGGGAGAGGGAGAGGGAGAGGGAGAGGGCCAAATACATAATTTAGAGAGATTCAGCTGCTGGCAGTCAAGAATAGTAAAAAGTCAGGTTGAACTGTCACTCTCCCATGGCCTCAGAAATTATGGAACCTATTTGGAGAAGCAAAAGCAGTAAAAAGAGACAGCAGTCAAGCAAACAGGCAATAAGACAAGGAGAGACAAAATACAGCTATTAGAGAGAGAGCGTAAAGAAATGAAAGCAGGAGAAAAAGGAGAGAGAAAAMATATACAAAAGCAGAGTGCAGGGAGAAAGGTCTGGCACTACTCKGATGAATGCATGCCAGCCACAGGATGGAATATCTTCCTTTGATCTGAGAAGCCTCACAAGTTATTTTGTGCAGTTCTGGGCAATTCTGAAAAGAAATCCCAGAAATCAGAAAACTACAGTGTGTATTGCGGCAAAGAACATCCAACTCTTCAAATCTGAAGGGACTCAGGAACAGGAGGGGACATGTTCCACCTTCAGCAGCTGAAGCAGGGACATGCATGACAGAGCTTCAGCCATGGGAAGATTTGGCTGTGCCAGCGGAGGACAGAGTAGGCAGGATCTGCAGCAGCAGCAGGCAATGGTGCCCCAGCTCCCCCAGCTCTGCTCTGCACCATGCAGCACAGACATCCTCTAACAAGGCCTGCCTAAGGCAGCAAAACCCGTGACAGCCCCAGCCCACCTCCTGTCTGTCTCCAAACCCTTAATAATTGATGACAAGCATAACTAGCTAAACTTTGCTTCATTCTGAGCCAGCTCTGGGGCTTGTAAACATTTTAAGGAGCAGAGAGACTGGGAACAAAACACAGAGCCTTCCACCTCATTGTCACTGCTTTGAAAGCAGCCATGTTCAGCAGCCACTGACATTCCCCAATTTCACATCTACACAGCATGAGGACACATAAGCACTCAGCTCTAGTGCAATCTCTTCTCTGWGTATTTTGAAGCTCTTTACATGAGAAATCATTAATTCCACTGTAARCAGGGTGAAATACATTCTTCCCAGAAGAAACAAGACTTTATTTCATCAGAGGCCACAATATTTCCAGAACTGAAAACCACCTTTTTACAAATCCCTCTAGTCAAAAAGTATTATATACTGAACCTTGCCCCAAAATACTAATTTCAGCTTCTGTCCATTTTCTCCATATTCAATGGGTGAATTTCTCAGATTCTGGATGGAAGACCTATATTTCTGACTAAAACACAAAGAAAGCAACAAAGCAGGAAAGAAACAAAGTAAGGAAGGAATAAAGAGTAAATCAAAAGACAAAAGTGAAACTAAAGAAGGCAAAGTGTCAGCCAGGGAGGTCAGTTTGCAACTGAAAGAGGAAAGATCAATTCTAGAAACATAAAAGAAAAAAAAAATAAAATAAGTTGAAGTCCAGAGGCAAGAAAATAAAAACCTAAAGTCAACAGGTAACAGTTCCAATGGCTTGAAGCTGATTTGAAAGGAAAATAAAGGTCCTGGTATACTTGGAGGCTCAGATACTGCTATAAGTCTCATTAAACCCATCACTAACTATAAGCTTCCAAACTAACAAGGGAAGATGCCCTGGAAGAGTATTTAAGAGCTTCCATGAAATGGCTCTAAACTTCCGGAAGTTGTGCTGATCCAGCAGTGCCAGTGACACAAAACCACAATGTCTCTCAAGTTTTTCAATRTCTCCCGATGTGTACATGTGGCAGTAGGTATTGTCCACACTTTACTCACCTTTCTACAATGCTTCTCATTCAGCCTGAAAATCTACAAAGCAAACTTGTACACTCTCCAAGCCTTGCCTTGGCCTATTTCCTGTGTCTGCCATCTATTACACTTGTTCTCCAGCATTTAGTAGTTCGTGGACCACAGCTTCCCTACATTTTGTTCACTCAGGCCCATCCCTGCTCCTAAGGATCTTCTTCATCTTTTCCTAGGTTCTTAGGGAAAAAGAAAAGCAACTACAGCAGGATAAGTCTTGGTCTTCTAAACTGAGGGAAACAGTGGCAGTGAAGTCCGTCTCTGTCTTCCAGAGCCAATGCTGCAGGAAYAAAGTAGGTAAGAAGGGCAGGAAGAAGACTCAGAAACCATGTCCATGGTCTATAGACGGAATAGGAAAAGTACATCTCTCTGAGCCCTGGGATACTTCTAGTTCTTTATTTTTTTTGGCATTTAAGGGTGTGGTGGGAAACGGAGCAGGAAATCTTTCCCCTCCAGCTGCAAACCTGTTTTGCCACACTCTAGGAGGTGTAGTAGACCAGCAGATGCTCTTCTGAAGAGCATTTTCTCCTCAGGGAAAAACAGAAAGTATGAGGGCACTGGACTTTCAGCCATTTTTGTGAGTTTGGATGTCAAAACCCATTTTTCTGGCCACAAAAGCCTCATGACACCAACTCTGTATTATATGCAAATTGTTACTAGCAGAGTGCTTGCTTCTGGTATTSTAAGCCCTGAAGAAGGACTTGGTTGGGTTTTTTCCAAATTAAATATTTATGTTCTAAAAAATATTTCCTCTATCTACAAAGTGGGCTCTTAGAGCACCAGCAGAACTACTGATGCTTGTTCTCTTCCCATTTGGAGAACAGAAAACAACAGGTAAAGGACAAGGATATTTTGAGAGTTGCTAGATCTTTGTGCCTCTATCTCCTCTGTATAGGATGTCTCATTCAGGGGCAGAGTTCATTTCTTACTACAGCATCTTTTACAGTGGGAAATCAATTTAGCCTTAACCTGCTCCAGCATAATCTGCAGAAGCTGTGCAAGGCAGAGCCAGAGTCTTGGTGACCTGGAACAGGTTACTGAAAAGTGAATGGAAGAGGTAGATGTCTGCACTGGATTAAAAAAAAAATTAAAACAAAACAAAAAAAAAACCCAGCAAATAAAACAGAATAAAAGACTTTCCATCAGTTTAAAGTAGCTAGACACTTATCCATGCAAGCATTTGAATCAAAGCATTGCCCAGCCCTCGTTCAAATTCAGTAGGCTGGAAAGTTAAATTGCTGTTCAAAGACATGTCACACTGTTAAAGGACAAAGGTTCCTATGTGCTTGAGGCACAGGGCAGGCAGTGATCCACGGCTCTTTGTAGGAACAGTGACCACAACACAAACTGCTTCAAGTTGGCAGCTAAATATTAATGACAGCATTGGGTATTCCTGTTCAAGAGAAAATACAGAATATGAAAAGTGGTAAAACTGGACAGCTGCTTAAGGCAAAGAACATTCCATAATCCACATGTGAAGAAGCATGCTGAGGTGAAAATCTCTTATACATCAGCTTGAAAATCAGTCTGATTCATTTTGGAAGAGACGATACAGATATGTGTCAGAGTGGACAGTACAAAATGTTCAGACAACAGCATCCCATTTCCCAAAATCATAAAACAGGTTGTTTTTTGTTTTTTGTTTTTTGTTTTTTGTTTTTAAAAAAACCCTAAACTAAATAAATGCTTGTGACTGTTATATTTTACTTCTAATGCTGCCCTCAGCTTTTGCTTTCTCACCTACTTCACAACATTTCAAGAAGCTGGAACATAAAGTATGAAAAAACAGACAGTTATTACCAACTGCCACAGACTGCAGTATGATTAGACATGAATATCAGTTATGTCTTTGTTAGTGGGTAGTGCAGAATAATAAGGTGGAACAAGCTAAGTCAGATGTCTTCCAAAGCCCAGAATAATAGGAAAAAAAACAGTCACTCCAAAATGAACCAGGAACTTTATCTGCATATTCATGCAGGAAAAATTACCATTTTTCAATGCCATAAGAAAGCAAGCAGACAGTGAACTGATAATATTCACATATGGAATATTAAGTAATACTCCAACTGATCTGTAGCCTGGGTTATTAGTACTTGAAAAGCCAGCTACCCACTGAGGCATGAGACTTAAAGAAAGCTATAAAACATGAACWTTAGCGTCAGAAAGCTTTCGAAGACAGCTTCAATCTCAGAAAGAAAGACACTTTCAATGAAATGCAGCACCTGTGATTTTTGCCATCCAAACTCAGCTTATTCAGGCTCTAAGACAGAATGTTAYACATTCAAATAAAGACCATTTGGCATTCATTCTGTCCCCAAAGTGCTTCAAAGAGCTAACTGAACTGATTTTTGAGGGATCGCAAAGTGATGAAATTTTAATTTTATTCATCTTGGATGAAATTTTAATTTGAATAGAGGCCTTAAAACAGTATAATGAAATACTGATTTATTTTTTTTATATATGCTGACACAGACAAAGTCTCATAACATAAATTTTTTAATAGTACATACTAGCCTGGAAAAAGCTATTTGTAGGGTCTGCTCAACTGCTTTCAACAGTGACTGAGTAGAAGAAAGGCATACTTAAACATATATATCATGATGATATAAGCATATCAGCACCGAGAGACTGATAAAGCCATGGAAGCTACTGCAAAGAGAAATACAACAGGCAATATTCTGTGCTCAGCATGAAGCAGATTTATCAGAAACAGGTAGTTGACTTAATCTGTGGTCAGCAAAGGATATTTTATCGTTCATGACACATACAAGAGATTATGTGATTCAAACGCCTACATTGTACAGCTATACAGAGTTAAAGTAACATACACTACATAGGCAAAATCCAGTTTCTATTAAGAGATTATTGTACATTCCTAACACAAGCCAACAAAATTAACTTGTTTAGCAGCGCAGGGGAAAAAAGTGAGCATAATTCTCTATTTAAGTCAAAGAGGAAGRGAAGATTCTGCACCTCTGTCTGCAGGAGAGTGACAGGTGTTGGTTGTACCAGAGCCACCTGGCAGAGACAGGGCCGATGCTGCAATCACCATATCTGGTAAGACCAAGCACAGATGAAGCCAGAATGCAGTCAGGAGGAACATCAATAATCATGCCCTAAGAAAAGCTGCCCGATCTTGTTAAAAGGACACAAAGAAATGTAATGTATTAGTAATAGGTACGTGATTTTATAAAGTGTTAGAACCTCCACTGCCTATGTTAGACCGTGATCTTTGGACACAGACCCAAACCTAGAGAATATGTCAAACCACAAAGTGCACATCCATTTAACTTCTTAGTGAACTAACCAGCTCTAAGAGGCTGACCAGACTCTGAGGCAGGAGACTGTGAATGCAATTAAAGAAAGTGTCTTGCCTTCCCTCTTCAGCAAAGTGACCCCTGTGCACTCATTAAATTTTATTCTGCAGGTAATTGCTGACTAAAATCACAGCAAGTCTGCACCCAGCCTTGCTGGTCAAAGGAGGAGTCGCCTGCATTATGATTCCTTGCTGCTGAAGGTGTTTAATAAGAAGGGAGTCAGATTATCTGAGAGACCTACATAAATGAGAGCATTATTAATTGGCACAACAGAAATGGAAATGAGATGGTATTCATAATGGTTTATTTTTGAGGCAGAAAAGTGGATATGTTTTCCATGAACAGGGTGATAAATCAGTGCAGCTTCTATCACACTAATTAGTTAAACATGTTTTGCAGCGTTGGTTACAAAGATATTTTTGCATCAGATGCCTGCACAAGGCATTTACAAGGTTGCACTGTTCTGACACAAAGCATGCATAACAATCTATTAGGTAATCCTAATAAATGATAAAAACATAGTGTTTGATTAGTAGAATAAGCGATCTTGGTTATATTAGGGAATATGTAACCATGAACAGCTTACACAGAACCTGTAAATTGCATTTAAGGGGCTAAAAGAAAGCGACTGATGAGGTATTTTTTAAATACCTTTCCCATGGCATTGGCAGCTATCATTTACCTCATTCTGACCAAGATGAAGATAATCTGAGTATACAAGCAATAACAACTTGTCTGCTGACTGTAATATTCTCTATTGCTTACCTCAATTTCTGCAATAGGCTATTAACTTGTGTCTTGTTTGGCTTCTCCTTAACAAAGCTACAGTAACCTCTTTGTAACTTYGTGAGAGTTTTCACGCAACTGAAAGGACACATTTGACAGGGAATGAGAGCTGAGCAGGTTCAATTTTCCACCAGCTGCTAACAGAAAACAAGAAAATTGATAAGTGCTTTGTGTTGTATACCCAGTGACTGTCCCTCTAAACCAATAGAAAAAAAAAAAAAAAAAAAAAAAGTTTTTAAGCTGATCAGTGTTATATTATTTTTGGGGTGATTTTCATCACTATTGAAGGTTGGTATATTTGTCCAATTTTGAAAAAAACAAAAAAAAAAAAAAAAAAAAAAAAAAAAAAAAAAATAAAAAAAAAAAAAAAAAAAAAAAAAAAAAAATGTCCCTCTACCCAAAAAAAAAAAAAAAAAAAAAAAAGTTTATGAAAGGGAAAACTAATGTGAGGAGTGACATGCTGAACAAGCAGTAAATGGTTAATGTTCCCCAGCCCTGAAGCCAGGAATAGGCACCACTTAAGTCCTGTCCAAAAAAATGTATTAGCACCATCAGCGGAAACTGACACAGGATGCTGGCTCCATCCAGGGAGGAGTCAGAAGAGAAGGAACAATAAAAGACAGGCATTGAGGTGACATCYGCAGGGGCTTGAACAATTTCCAGAGAATGACTGTCTCATAAACAAACCGAAGCTTAACTGTTATCAGTCCCTGTTACAGATCATTACTATGTGAAACAATGAGAGCCATTTGTATCCCTTTCTCCCTGCAGGACATGTTTGAAGGAGAATAACCCTCTTTCCTCCTCCAGCATCAGCTTGTTACTGGCAGCACTGGCTATAACTGAATAAGCTTTATTCAAATTATATCTAAATTTAGCAGATATTAGCATGAAGTCTCTAGAGGGGTGAAAACTGTAGAAGAAAGCTTTAAACAAACAGACTCAAGTAACCCTGAATAATAGATGCAATTTATGGCAGAGGCAACCTCTGTCTAGCAAAGTTAAATCTGGATTTTGGGGACTTGCTGAYACAAAACATGATACCCTGTCCTTTCGTCCTGGCCTGTAACTACCCCTGTGATGGCAGGACCCCTCGTGTTGTCCACAAAATCAGGTTCATTACCGGGTGTGCAACAAGCCAATAATTACACACTTAGGAGAGACTTCTTTTGTTTATTCTAGAGTTGTGTGAACCTGGTGCTCAGGGACATTCCACAAACCAAGGACACCCACCAGACTTYGCACATTTATACGCAGAAGGTTAGAGTTTGTAACTTTCCAATTACAGCCCCTGTGTTGTGATGGGTTAGTAAGAGAAATTACATAACTTCAGCTAATTTTTGTGCAGGCTCAGGGCCTTCACCTGGGCAGGGGTCTTTCTGACCTTTAGGCATGACTTTTAGTATTATAGAGAAYATACATGGACCTTGAGTATTTTGCCAAATTAGCAATTGTATACATAGACATACATCAAAATCTTGATTTACTACATCCTTAAAAGTTTTTAGTTACAGGATATCCTTGAGTAGGGGATACTAAATTACTAAATAAGGGATATTTTCTACTAACATAGAACATCCTGACTTACTGCATCCTTCAAGTTTGTTAATTCCTGGATGTCCTTGACTAAGGGATGCTGTCTACTGCCACTGAGTCAGTCTTTTTTCTTGCTGATTAGCACTGAAAAAAAAATAGCACTTAGTTCAAAGATCTTGCATCAAAGAACGTCCTGAYTTAAGATAATCTTGATATGTCACAGAATCTGTTACAAGTCTCTGCCAAGTCAGGGTCACCTAGAGCAGGTGACACATGAATATGACCAGATGATTTTGAATGTCTCTAGAGACCTCCCTGGRCAGCCTGTTCCAGCGCTCTGCCGCCCTCAGGGTAGAGCAGTTCTGCCTCGTTTTGAGGTGACAATTCTTACATGTTAGCTTATGGCCACTGCTCTGTGTTGTGTCCCTGAGCGCCACCGAAAGGCTGCTGTCCCCACTGCCCTGTCCGCTGACACACGGAGCTGGCGGCCCCGCGGAGCTCCCCTCACACGGCGGGTGCCGGTTCCCGCCGGGCCGCGCGGGGCGCTGTGGGGCGGGGCCGCGCGGGGCGCTGTGGGGCCGGGCGCGAGCGCGGGGCCGTCATGTCGGCCGCGCTGCTGCGCCGGGGCTTGGAGCTGCTGGAGCCGCCGGGTGAGCCCGCGGGACCGGGGCTGTGAGGGAGGGCAGAGGTTGGCTCCCGGGTACGGCTGCAGTGACTCCGTCTCTCTTCCCGCTGCAGGCCGGGCAAAGGCGCCGCCGGAACTCCAGCGGGACCGGTCCGGCCCCAGGGCGGCGGGCGCGGCGAGGCGGAGGAAGAGAGTGCCGGAGCCCGGCAGGAACAAGACCACGGTCAAGGGCAGAGTCGTGAAGTCGGCGATAGGTGAGTCCCGATCCCTCGCGCCGGGCACCCTTGTGCTGTCCCGCAGTCACACTGCCAGTCTCTGTATCCATCCCACCCCATTTTCCTGCATGCCCTCTTGGGGTCGCTCAGCCTCATTTGTGGACGCACCCCTATTCCTGAGTKGTGGCGGCGTCTTTCTCCCGGGGCTTTGCTGATCCTCCTCTGTCTCTCATTGCGAGCTGCATGGATGAGCAGCTGATGTGTTTTGTCCCTTTCTGCCTTGCCCCAGAGGAGTACCATAGAAAGAAGCCTGTGAATCACTTGAGAGAAAATCTGAAGTACATGTTGAAGGGACGACTTGTTGCAGACAAAAACATCACAGAACAAGTAAGACTGTAATTTCTGTTGGGAGGTGTCTGTTTCCACTGAGTAACACAGGTGAATGGAAATCGAGCCTGGATTTTCCAGATTTATGCATTGCACAAGAGAGGCAAGTTTCTGTCTACAAATGGCCTTGAGGAATTTCTGTGTGCACTGGCAAAATAACTTACTAAGCTTTAAACTGTTGTTGATATGTTGCCCCCTATGATGTTCTCTGATACCAGTCAAAGTCAGAGAATCATAAAATGGTTTGGGTGGGAAGGGACCTTAAAGATCATCCAGTTCCAACAACGCTGCCATAGGCAGGAATGCCACCCACTACATCAGGTTCCTCAAATGTCCTGACATCTGTTGGCTTTTCTTAATTACTGAAAATATTTTGTCGTTTCAGCTGGAAAAGAAGCCCTGGTTCAGACCTTCTCCTTACTGTCGATCAAACTGGCCTTCTCAGTAGCTGGAGGCTGATTAATGAGGAGCCAGTTGTGCTGCTGGCTCATGTAATAGGAATTATGCAGCCTCTTAAATGGTGTTTCTCATAACCTGAGAATTTCTTGAGTGGTCTTCCCCAAAAGGTAGTCTCATACCAGGCTTTGAAGAGAAGAATAGCTGACAGTGGTAGAATCTCTCTTGTTTTTATGAGATGCAGAGTGTTAACTTACATAAATAAACCAAGTGGGTTAGGCCAGTGTTTTCTAGRCTGGAGATTGTGACAGAAGGTGACAGTGTATTAGTAAATGCTGAGGGAATCCRGCCAACTTTTTGGGTTGTCATGAAGAGAGGGGATAAAAAGAAGGTCATAGTTTCAGAAAGTTCTGAAATGAAATCGGTGTTTTTATTTCTATGACAATTACTAG
The DNA here is from genome assembly GCF_030028575.1 of Malurus melanocephalus. Lineage (NCBI taxonomy): Eukaryota > Metazoa > Chordata > Aves > Passeriformes > Maluridae > Malurus > Malurus melanocephalus. The sequence continues at coordinate 3,069,373 of NW_026623249.1, read as the reverse complement.
AAAATACTTTTCATATTTGACTCCGAATACGAAGTTGGTATCTGTTATTCCTGTGACTTGCTTTGGTTAACATCAGTGTTGCCTCCCACTTTTTTTTGGAGGCACTCTGAAAAATAGCAGRGTTCTTGCAGAACAGCAGGGATGCTGCCTGTGAGCTTGAAAATCATTGTTTTGTGGTTTGGTCTGGATAATAGTGACTGTTGATTTTTGCATCTTTATCTTATCTGAAGGTTCTTGCTCAGAACAGAGGCAGAAAGTCCAAAGATCAGCCTCCAGAGAAGATAGAAAAGAAGAAGCCCGAAGGCACTGTGTTTACAGAGGAAGATTTCCGTAAATTTGAGAGAGAATACTTTGGGATACCGTAGACATCGTGACGGGGATTCTTGCAGCTCCAGTCTTTCTTCAGTCTGGCGCACAGGCCTGGGCATTTTCTTGGCATGTTTGAGATGGCACGTGGGGGATGTGTCTCCTCAGTGTTGGACTTGCAGAGCAGCTTTGCATCTAGGCAGAGCTTGTTAGTGGCCAGCTAAAGACACAGAGGTACTCTTGGCTCTCAGATGTCTTGTCCTTGTAATTATCTTTCTGCAGACGGCATAATGTAGAATGGTGGACCAAGCCAAATAAAAATCTTTTTCCCCTTCCTTACAATATAGAGCTTCTGCTACCTGTGTTATTTGGCAGAGAGCATTGAAAGTACTGTATCTGAATGGAGAAATTTTTTGGACCAGCATTAATGCATTTCTGGAAGGGAAAGGATGCTTTGAAAAACTGTTAAACTTGAGTAACCCTGCAGTTTGGGTTATTATTACAGCCCCTGTCAGGTCTGTCAGCCATGGCAAAAATTTTTTATATGTRATGTAATTAAATAATTGTTGCAGACACTGTCTCTCTTTGCCTTTGTAGTAGTGATTATTATGACAGACTACAACTGATGAAGATGAACCATGTCACTGCTGTGATCCAAGCATTCGTCTCCTTAGGGTGACTCAGTAGTGTGAGTGGCTTCTCTGATTCATCTTGACACATGCATTTAGTCATCTCGCTGACATGCTCAGGCCTTCAAAGAGTGCAGGTTGGAATGGAGATGACTCCTCCCTTTTGGCTACTCACAATCTTCCCTCTCTTGAAGGAAGAGCTCTCACATAGAGAAAGTTGTCCTTTGGATGTTTATGGTTGAGTGTCCCACTGAGATTTAGCCATGCCAGGAAGGTACCACTGCTGAGTGTTGCCAGGTCCTGTAGCCAGAAGGGCTTGTGACCCAGCTGTTAGTCTCAGCATCAAATTAAAATCTGAGCCTGAACTTGTGGTGCTGGGTTGAAGGAAGTTGTTTTCTCACGAAGTTCCCAGCTGTAATAAACAGAAGGCCCAGCAGGTGGGAGTGTTTTTCCAGAAAATTCCTCGCTAAACCACTCTAAATGTGCTTCTGAGGCGCTCCTGCAACTGCTTTTTCCTGACCTTTACCTAAGAAGATGGGAAATGTGTTCCSTTTGGAAAAAAACAGGTAAGGAGAAGGATAATGCCAAGCTTTGGTTGGGCTTGGGAGGTGATTATAAGGGACWCGTCTGACCTGAGCAGCAGCTGCTTGATGTCAGCACAGGCAGGAATTCACTTATCCCTTCCCTGCCCTCTGATTATAGTTCCTGGTGCTGTCCTCTTAATTCTGTGCCTCCACTGTTGAGTTCTTCTCCTCATACTTGTATGGGAGGGAAGGTCACTCAGCCAGATGAGATCCACACGGGAAATAGTGAACTTGTAGAAGTGTGTGTACTGGAAATAGCATGTGGGTGGGGATTTTGTGTAATAGGATCAAGTTCAACTATCTGCAGCCAAAAGTGGAAAGTACAGAACAGTTCAAAGAGTAATTCCCTTTATTTTTAGTTTGTTCTTGCCTCCAAAACTTAAAAAAGGTTAAAAAAGAAAAAAGCTTCTTGAAAGAATGGAAGCACTATTGTTTGAAAAAGCAAAATGTGAGCAAAATGTGTGTTCAGCACATCTCCCTAAAACTTCTGCACTGCCTGCTGCAGTGCACGTGAGCTGGCCTGACATAAGCAGAGCTGTCTGGAGGATAATTAACTGAAAAAGCTGGTTGTGCAACAACTTGATTGAAASAGGCAGATTTCTGGGGTGTTACTTTGTTTTTCTCCTTTGTCTGCAGTATTTGGCATTTCCTATGACCCTACAGAGCTCCTTCCTGTTATCTGCTCCTCTACCCATTTCTCCTAYGCACCCTTGTTTCTGTGGTTGCTCWGCTCCTGGGCCCTTCTCCTGCAGGCTGAGGGAAGCAAAACAGTCCTTCCTTGCTCCAGAAAAGGACAGGATGGTAATGCAGTTCACTCTCTTYGGACAAAACCCAGCCTGTTTGTTTGCAACTGTAAGCAAACAGGAAAGCTCTTTCAAAGTTAATGTGCAAYTTTAAAGTGATGCCCAGAGCAATTGTCCACGAGGATAATAACACTCAGATCAGTGGAGTTTCAAAGTTGGGTGGTAGCTCTCATTATTGGCTGCGAAGACTATTAGGGCCAACACAAGTAATCAACATACTTTTTGAGGCATTATGTAGTCAAGGAGGGTAAAGTTACCTGACAGACTGAATTTTGCCATTTGAAACTAAACTTGATTGTATAGTCAACAGTATCCTTAAATAAATTAAACTTTATTTTGTGGGAGGAAGGAAAAAGAAGCAGAAGTGAATGGTGACTCTAGAGGTTAACATTGGCAAGGGCAAAGACWTAACATGTCCCAGCCTTGTCTTTCCCCTTCTCTGGCAGGGCATGAGCTCTGGGGAAAGTAGAGCAATGCCACGTGAACTATGGGTGGATAAGGACAGGTGGTACCCCCTGAGGATGATGTCTTCAAAGCAGAGGGGAGAAACAGGTACCAGCCTGTTGCACRTGCCTGGTGTTAAGCTAAAGCCAGGCACTTTCTCATACTCCCAGCTGTCTAGCCATGCCCAGAGCATGCCAGCTCCTTGGCTGTGCTGGAGCCCCAGGAGGTGGCTGCCTTGGAGCAACCTACCCCAGCCCTGGAAGTGTTCAAGGCCAAGCAGGATGGTGCTTTGAGCAACCTGCTCTAGAGGAAGGTGTCCCTGGCAGGGGGGTTGGAATAAGATGATCTTTAAGGTCCCTTCCAACCCAAACCATTCTGTGATTCCATGATGTCTGGTCTTTGCAGTCAGACTTCTCTGCCTGGTGGAAGAGAGAAGCAGCAGCTGCCATACCTGCTGTTCCTAGGTGATCTCAAACCTGTTTCCCACGCTGGAAGCTTACAGGCTGCAGCCCACAACAACCTTTGGACCTGCTGGACAACATTTCTTTCCCATGTATATGCGAGCAGCAACGCAGGGATGTGTCCCACTGCTGCCAGGCCAGTGCTGTGTGCTTGCTGAGCTCATCAGGCTGCTGGCTCCCTTCCCAGCTCTGCGACACCAGCTGAGCATCCTGCAGTAGGAAAAATAGAGGTAGCTGAATTAGGGAATGGTGAGGGTGCCATCTTACAGGGCATCTCCACCCACATGCAGCAGGGAGTCAGAATGGGCAGTGGCAGCAGCAGCTTTAATATAAATGCAAATAAAAGCTCTGGAGCGTTATAAATGTGGTAGAACCTTTCCAGGGAAAATGTTTAGAATAGTTCCCAGATGCTCAGCCCTGAGCTAGCTTAGTGTGAATAAGATTCATCAAGCCTCTTCACGGCCTATTGCTCCCTTGTTATGTGAATGGAAAGGAAAAAAAGGAAATTTGTTCCAGTGGGTACAAGCTAATGTAAGCCCATACAGTGTCTGCTGTATCAGCAAGTCTCCACTTCTTTACCACAGAAAGCAACAACAGCTACTACCAGCACTATTTGTGTACTGGAGAGGGGAGGACTGCAAATGTAAACCAAGAAAAAATATGTTTGATCAGGACACCAAATTCTTGCCTCTGAAATGAAGTTGTTCTAACAAATCTGGCTGCCAATGAACTTGCTCGGGCAACTGAGATTGAAAATGCTGAAAAGGCTGTCAGGGAAAACCAAGGGGTAGGGGGAGCGTCCTAAAAACCTTTGCCAATATTACCCTCTGGGGTTTTTTCCATGACTGCCTTACTTTTCAGTGTTGCTGATGATCAAACAGCATCAGCACCTACAGCACTGACAGGCTTCCGAATATCTCAGGTGGAGACTGGCTAATGTAAAAAGGGTGCACRGCAGCAAGGCCCTGAATAACTCAGGAGAGTTACAGCAAAAGTAAGTTTCTCATTTTGAGACATAAAGACCCATCAATTCAAGTGGAAATGAGGAGTGTGAAAGAAGGCAGGCTGCCTACTGTCTGCTTACGGCTCAAAATATGGAACTCCAGCCAAGGCAGGCTGAAGGGTTGGTAGGTTTGAGAGGGATTAAAGGTTCGTATGTCTATCCATAGTTACATGAAATAGGATTAACAGAGCCAACCACTAACTGGTGGAGGCAGGGGACATAAAAAGCATGAAGGTTGCTCTGCAGCTGTCTACAGGGTKACACATTCCTTTTTCTGAAGGAATAAGCTGTTGGCAGGGCTAACCGGTAATGTAGCCATCTGCTCTGTCCTGAGATGCACTGTTTGCGTGCCAGCAAGATCCTTTATCYCCTTTGATGGGAGGCAAAGACCAAGGCTCATTCCCCACCTGCCCCTACACTGCAATAGAGATGCCAAGGAGTTTCAGGGTTAGGAGATTCTCTGCCCTTTATAAATTTAGCTGATGCCTCTGCTGTGCCTGGAACTYGCTCCCTGCCATTTCTTAAAGGGGTGTGTGCATGCAAAAGAGAGAAACAGAGCAGCTGAAGGAGAAATGAGAGGCAGCTAGCCATCACTTGGAGAAGGTGCACTCTGTAATAGAGAAATTGGAGCTTGTGGGTGCAGCCAGCTTCATTCAGTGACTTCATTCACTTGTGACACTGCATGAGTRCACTGAAAATAATGCAAAGGCAGCATACCTGGGACACCTGAGCAGCCAAAATAACATTGCCTAGGATAGGGGACTGAATTCCTCTGTTAATTCACAGGGCTGAAGCATTTCAATGGGAAAGTCAGCAAAGGTGGGCTCTGGGCCAGCAAGWGATGCTTATAGTATGACCCCAAGATGACCTTTTGCACTGGAAATGAAGTGTAACAGCAGTTTATGTACTGGACTGCATAGCAAGGCTGTGAATATAGCAGGACAGAAGAAGGTAGGATATCCCCAGAAGCTACATGAACTATTCATGAGAAAAAATTAGTATGCACAAGATGAAAATTATGCCYATAGGAAGGACAATAGAGATCCTGGATGTTTTTCTGAAGGATTAAGATAAAGAGGAAGATARAGAAAACTGGTATTGTTCTGGCCAAAAATGTATCATTTTCCACCCCCMAAAAAAAGGCTGTGAATGTACTATCACTGCGTGAAACTGTTTCCATCAGAATAAGTCACATTTTCTTTCTATAGTCCAGCTCAGGAGCACTGGAGCATCTATCTCCCAAAGGATAGCCTGTCCTTGCAGCTATTTCTGGGCTTTTTGCCAGGGTAAAAGCTATTTGGAAGATTTTATCATCGTTCGTCCTTCATTCTCCAACACTGCAGCTGTGGATTTATTTTTGTAAGCATCCTGCAAAGGTGTGTCTTATTCTTCACACAGGCATGTGAAGAAGTCATCAGCAGTGACGGTTTCCCCTGTTCCTTTTGAAAGAGAAGGGCATGCACCTGGGTCTCTCTAAAGGCTGGGTGAAGAGGAAGGTGGTTATAAATATTGTGATAACAGCAGAAACCAGCTTGTGAGATGGGGCTTTGCAAGCAGTGAACTGCAAGAGGTTGTTTGGCTATGTGGGGGAATACTAGAGTCCTGTTTACCATGAAGCACAAAATTGGCTGAGCGATCAGAGCCTGAGGGTCATGCATGCTGTGCGTGTGAAGTCTTCTTCACTGCCCTTAATTCAGAGGAAAAATAACTGAGACAGAAATCCCATCAACTGTGCCAACTTCAGATTCAAACAGCTTTCATATAGTGCAGATTGGAGGAATTCTGCTGTTTCCAAGGATATAGAAGATCTAGGCTGCTTCAGGGGTAGGTAAAACCTGCATTTCATGCACTACAATATCATTGTGGACATGGTATCATGCTCTATGCAAGCTGCAAGGATTCAGTTGAGGAACATTTGTTCTGTGAGGCTGTGAGGAAAAGGCGAGAGCTCCTGCASTTTGCAGAATGTAAAATCAGCTACTAGGCAGGAGGCTATCAGACTTTTTATCCTTGTGGGCTAAAGTTTGTGACAGTGTCCTGGGTGTTCCTTGGCTCCTTCTACAGCCTGGACAAGCTGCTAGGCTGCAGAGCCAAGTGGTGTGATGCTTGCTGTGCCTAACTCAAGCCTGGAGGAAAAGTCTAGATATAAATTGCAGAGGAAGAGTCAGCCCTGATCTCCAGCCCCTGTAAAATCTTAACTAAGTTGCTAAGTATGGAAACACAGCRTCATTTCAGCAGGCGTTGCATGAGATTGCCATATGGGCTGCCTCTGCAAAGCCACAAGCTCAGAGCCTCAGCAGGCACCGAGAGTGCTGACTGCTCTTTAAGGGTGGGTTTCTGATTCTCCTACAAGGAGTGCTATAAAACACTCACATGGCTGCAGAGAGCAAGGCAGCACGGATGTGTCATGCATTCCCTCTCGCCTGTTCCAGCTTTGATCTTCCTTCCCTGCAGTGAAGCTGCATACTCTATGCAGGGCTCTAGAAACCAGAATCATGTATTTACTGGCCAGCTGAGGTACTGCCTCCTCTGCTGGCAGAGCACAGACACAAAGATAAATTAATTTTAGCCATGAGTGGCTCACAGACAGCTCCGCCATGGGGTAGGGAGAGGAAAAATGTGCTGACAATCTTTCCAGGCTTCGGGAGAACTGAGTAAGAGCAGCAAAATACATGTGCTGCTCCCTCAGCCCTGGCTGTTGCCAGGTGTAAGCAGAAGTTGCTAATGGGCCTACATGAAAAGAAGGTGATTGTCCTGCAGTGGGAAAGGGGGATCAGTATGAGGGGAAGAGGAGGGTATTCCCCTGCACAGGGAAGCCACCAGCTCATGGACTCATAGCAGTTACTATGTTTTCTATGGCTCAACTGAGAGCAAGAGCAACGTCACCTCAAGTGCAAATTTGACTGAAATCTTGGGGCTTTTCTGCCTCTAACTATCCCCACCCCCAACCTGCTGATGCAGCTGATTTGAAGGAAACCTATTACGTTCATCTACCTCCCAAACCACAACAGAGTCCCTTATCCCTGCTTTGCAGTCTCCAGCTTGCAGTACACCCCATACATACAGTGCATGGTCATCAGTGTCCTTACGCAGGACACTACTCAAACAGGGGGAACTCATTGTCACATGAAACCAAGGGGAGGGTCTTAGTTATCCATCCCAGCTTCAGTGTGGCAGTAAGCCCTAACTCCTGACAGGGAGCCTTGCTGAAATTTAAATAGCATCCGGCTAGCCAGGCACAGACAGTCACCACTGAGGGCCTGGCCCACTCAGCCCTCCATGGCCGTGGGCAGTTCCTGCTGCCAGCAGCATCTGCCGCATCCACCTGCTGAAGTAGCCTTCAAACCCCAGGTCCCCAAGCACACAGCTGTTACCCCATGTCAGGTAATGGCTTGGGGAAGGAGCAGGGATGGAGGACTGCAGCCCTAACGTGAAGGCGTAAGAAATTTAAATGTCAGAGATCACGACTCCCACCAAACTGCAGCTGTAGAAACCTTTCTCCAAGGTTCCTTTAGGAACTCTTCCCTCCCCACTCCAGCACTGACTGGAGCCCTGATGCCACYGTACTGCGTATGTGCCAGGCAGGCTGGTACATCCAGGTACCTGAGCTAGGTAGCTCAGGGAGCCATGCTAGTACAAGCGAGAAAATCAATTCCTCATAAAGGATGCACATGTTCACATGCCAAAGGGATTAAGGGCTTTTAAACAGGGATATCAGTGGCAAAAAAAAAAAAAAATTAGGCACAGAAGAAATAACTCTAAGTGGCACATCCCAAATCCTAAAGCAACCCAATCCCCCACACGCACACAGCAGCTCCAGCACACCCAGCACCTTCCCTGCACAGCTGAACAAGGGCTAGAGCTGAACTAGTTTTATGGACCAACTCAGCTGCAGCCTTCACCGATCAAGTATCTATTTACAGCTTACAATYTGACTCATCAGTAGCTGGCTGAAGAAGCCAAGACTTTCACACTTTGGTACAGCAATGTCACCCACCAGAAAGAGTACTAGAGTAACCCCACCCCTCTGGACCAGTTCACATCAGTCTGCTGGAGCCAGAAMACCTCTCACCCATGCTTTGAGCATGTAGAGACCCACAGGCACATGAAGTACAGGTAACACCGATGGACTAGTCTCCTAGCAAGGTGTTTCTTAAACCAGTGCTCCCTTTTTTTGTCCCGACCCTCTTCCTCTCTTCAGAGACAATGCTGAAGACTGAAAACAAACACCTCCCATGGAGTATTACTCCCCTTGCGTCTTCCATCACCTCTGTTTGTCTTCCATCAACTGTCCCAAYTCAACTGTTTCCATGGGCTTAAAAAATTTGCTAACAGAGGCAACTCAGTGCAATCCCCTCACTTTAGAACAGGGGAAATCAGAAGAGGACAGGTCAACTGAGATACCTTATTATTAACACTCCAGCTTCAAGGCATTTAGAGCACTTGSATCACATCCACCACTCACAAGCAGAACACTTGTCACTCTGCACTCTCGAAGACACACGATAGCTTTCTCTTGTGCTTACACCCAAGTGCCAATTCGAGTCTTGCTGGTTTTACAAGTAACACTCATCACACATCATTGCACATTTACTACAAAATTATTTATTAGACAGCAATACACAACTTTAACAGGAAGCTTATATACATGCACATCAACACTGCTGACTACCCTACTCAGAGACTCTAGCTCTTTTGCCCTTGGCCTTCCGGACCTCCTCTATCAGATCTTTTAAGTACTGAATTTCCTTACTAAGGGAATCTGCTTTCTCCTTCAAGGCCTGGTTCTTTTGCTCCAACTCTCTGCACTCCCCAGACAATGCCTCCTGTTCTGCCCTTTTCTTCTGCCGGTAACGCGTGGCAGCCGTCTTATTCTGCTCCATCTTTTTCAGTTTCTTATCTATTTTCTTTTCTACTTTCACCTTTGCTGACAATACCTTCTCTGCTGGATGATCATATGGTTTGGACCGCACAGAGCCACAAGGGGCATCTGCAGGGAACTGGCTGCCGTTGGGGGATCCAAGTGAATTGGTGGGGCTGTGTTGGGGGGTTCCCAGGTAGGAGTCTGGGCTCATGCATATTCCACTATCATCAGAGTGGTTCTCCTCCTCTTTCTCAGACTTGATCACCACTACAACAGTGGGGCACCCCTGCTTTCTTTCTCCTTCCAGAACATCCACTTCACTACCTAGTTCTAAACTAAATGAGTGGTCTGGAGTGGAAGTCAGGGGCTCTGGGGAAAGGGGAAAATACCAAAGGGAAGCCAGTGGGGCCATTGGATCTGCTGCAACTGGGGATTCAGGGAGATAAGTGAGTACATTATTTATCAGTGGAAGTTCTTTGTGGTGGAATTCCTGGATGGTAGCGTTATAAAGATCACACGTGTCTTCCAACGTGGCCATCAGCTCGTCTGGTGAGACGGTGGCTTCCAGATGTTCCATACCTAACAGGGCATCAAAATCAAATTCCTTCAGATCCATCTTCTCCACCATCCACTCCATGCCAGAGAAGGCATCCTCTGCACAATAAAAACAGGAAATTACCACTTTAATAAAYCATCACCCAATGCAACTCAAGGTTTTGAAAATAATCTAGCAGCTCAGCATTCAGCATCCTCCCTAATRTATTAGCCCAAAATGAGTAAACCATCAGAAAACAATACTCTTCCACTGAGCTCCTGAAGACTGCAAGGTACTATGTAAGCAGCTGTTGTGACATTCCAACCCTCACATTCCAAGACCAGAATAATTCAGGGACACCTGCAACATACAACCATGCTTTATTCTTGTTACTCTGCCAAGGAATAGTGCTAGTGGCAGCTGATGTGTTACTGCAAGGCCAATGCAAGTGTCACTTTGCCATGACCAGGAATTCTGTGTTGTGTAATCAGCACAGTACACACGCTTTCCAGGGGAGGTAATGCATGTGAGACTGCCTTCCGATTTATGAAAATCTAAACCTAGCAATTCATTTTCAACTGGAATGTTACTGTGGTATTATGTAATTGATGCCCTTTATGGAAATAAGTAACRCCTTACCCTGGCTGCTATCTATGGTGTTGAATAAACTGTCCACAGCAAGCCAATTGGAGGAGACTGCCTTAGCCTTGTCGCTGGAGAACCCATGCGAACCGAGGGGCTCGGCCACCTCCAGGTAGTCATCTAGGAGTCCCAGACTTTCCTCAGCCACCGAACACGGCTGGCTGAAGGGGGATACTGAATCCCCCAACAGCATCTCGTTGTTCAAGAAGCTCATTTTCGTCAGCTTTTAATGCCTTGACGTCGAAGGATGTAGACAAGTAGAGGGTCTTTTTGTCGACTACAGCAATGCTGCTGTGCGGTGACGCGAAAGACCTGTGAACAGAACTTAAACTCATCAGCATTCAGTCTGACCAACATAGTAACCTTTAAAGCGAGGGCACCTCAAGAAATATGGCGGACCCTTATAGCCTGTCTCACTTTTTTATTTCGGTGCATCTGCGCGGCCCCCGCCTCCCTCAGGCCCGGCCCCGCCCACCCGCCGCCATTTCGCGGTCCCGCCGCCCGCCCGCCGCCATTTTGCGTCCTGCCACGTTTCCACCGCGGCTCCAGCGCCGCACAGGTCCCGTGTGCCCGATGGCCAGGGCACACTTAACGCTACACTACTACATYATTTAATATTAATACTGCCAGATTAGTAACAACCCCCGTTCGCCCATCTGTGATTACACCAAGTGGTCCTTGTACTCAAAACCCAAAAAACCTTTAATGCCCCATTTCCYCCCCAAGTACAGGAGCATTTCCCCTCACGAAGGAAAATAAATCTTCCCGAGGAATATTCCTTTACCCCATGAAAATACTATAAAAAAATTACAGAATAAAATCCTAGGGGTTTTGAAATCAAGGTTTCTCGAACGATAGAAATATAAGCGTTGCTCATAAATTCTTTTGAAATGGCATTTCCTGCTATTTCTGACACTCGCCGCACTCGGAGATTCTCAGCCCTACGAGGATCCCCCCCACACACATTTTCGCGTAGCTAAGTATTTTCTGTATGATTTTGGTACACCTAGGTGTATGATTTTCCCCTGCTCCCGGTGAAATACCAACTATCACCACACGAATACTAAACCCACCCCAGAAGCCCAATTAAAGAGGATAAGAGGGCGACTATCAACACACAGAGGAGGGAGCAGCCATCCCTCACACATAATACTCACGCCATGGTTGCAGATGCCGGGGATGTGCTGAGGCCGCCGCCGCTGCTGCTGCGCCTGCTGCACTGGCCGATGCCGCCGCTGGCCCTGCCGCCTTAAAGAGCCATGGCGGCCAGGGGATGGGGACTGCTCGTGTCCGCGCCGCGCGGGAGTGCTACGCAGACTAACGCGGTCACTGACTCAGAGGCGGCTCTCGGCGACAGGAAACAATGAGGTGGCACCGCCGGCGCTGTGCCTTTATATACGAACCGCCTTAAGCTAAACGAGTTGCGGTGTCAGGTATCCTTCCGCCAAGTGTCACCTGCCTGTCGCCAGCACCTACCGGCCTGTGGCCTGTCTTTCTGGCCTTCTCTCCTACCGTTCTCGTACGCGTTAAACACAGGAGCCGCCGACAAGACACCACGGCTCCCCGATGGGGCAGTTGTGAAGGGACTATATGGTGTATACATCCGCGCCGACCGCTCCCCTCACCGGGCGCGGCTGAGCCACGTGACCGGAGCGACTGAGGACGCTCCCTTCACCCCCCCGGGGGAAACGTTCAGGGGAAATTTTACCCGCCAACAAAGACGCGGAGCTCGCGCGGCATACGTCACGCAGCTCGCCACGTGGGAAGAGCGGCGCTCATTGGCTACGAGGGAGCCATTCACGTACACAGTGAGCTGTTATTGGCCAGGGCCCGGGGGAGACCAATGTTGAGGGGAAGGGGGGGAGGAGGAGCGGTGGGACAGGGAAATGGCAGCGGGCGGGGGGTGCGTGTGGGAGTGGGGCGAGAAGGAGCAGCCGGGCAGGCAAGTGGCCGCCGCCCATTGCAGCCGTGCGGCTTCCTTGGCATGCCCCCGTCGGAACAGCGTATGCTCCCCACTTTGATTTTCWACGGCCCCTTTTGTTCCCTAGACAAAGCCCCGCTGAGAGCAGGCAGGAGCTGGCGGCTGTGGCCCAGACTGAGGCGCTGCCATGGCCTCCTGTTCCCTTAGATAACGCGCTGCTTTCYCTCCCTACCTGCCCCGCTCATGCAGCGCGTAGATTACGAACTCTCCGGGGCTCTGTGTGTGTATGCCCGAAGCCTCCTGGCCTCACAGCGGCCATGGCGCCGCACCGACGCAAAGAGGCTTTGGAGAAGCCCGTCTGCAGAGCCGCGCCTCCTTGCAGCGGAGAACATCAGTCTAACTAGTGCCTTCAACCCATGCGAGGCCTGAAAATTACGTTGGTTATTCCACAAGTGAGGAATGAGAATGTTCTCCCCTGCTATGCAGTTTCAGGCTGATGCAGCTGCTTCTCTGTTCTCTGTGCAGACATCACTCGACTGGTGTGAGCATTAATGGATCACCTACAGAGCCTCGTTGCTATTAAGGGCAGTGTCACCTTGGATAGTGGGTCTCGGGTTTTTATCTGATCCAGATCAAATTGCTTCTAGGAAAGAAGTCAGACTTCTTCCCCCACCCTGTTCCTGCTAAACAGTGCACCAGCTGGCCTGGCCCCCACTGAGACTCAACAGGAAACTCACAGGGTCAACCGTTTTCTGCTGGGTTTAGTTCCTTCGTTTTCATTTCAGTCGGGTCACACAAGCACTGGACAGCTCCGGTGAGCTGAGAGTTTTTGTACCTGTGTCCCTGCTCACTGTGTCAGTTATCCAGCTTCAAAAAGTTGATTTTCCACGTTGTCAGCCTCACAGCACCATCAGCTCTGAGAACTGCGGTGGGACCTTGCCTGTTCAAACATCATCCTGCTGCTCAACTTGCTCTCAGCTACTTCTGCAAAAGGCTTCACTATTTTCCAGTTCGGGCCTCACTAGTATTTATGTAAARCCATAGCTATCACTGCATTTGCTCAGGTCTAACTGCCTGGAATGTCTTRTACAACTTGACTGATGATTTGTAAGGGTGGGTTGTGACCCAGTTTCTACTTTTAGCAGTCTGGTTTTAGCATTGTGGCTACAAAGAAGAGTATGTCACTCCACATCTGCAACATGAACACTAGCTGCTGAATTTAAAAGGGCTGTTTTCTCTCTATGCTGGTTTCTTGCTATTTTATTTTGGTTGGTTCTTTCTTTCTTTCATTCTTTCTTTCCTTCTTTGTTGTCTAGAAGCAAGTGCACAATTTGGAATGACTCATTAAAATAGAGGAGGCAGAGAAAAATGTCCTCCAATGSCAAAAAACACCACAGCAGCAGTTGAGCAGTCTAAGATAACTGTTCTGATAAACACCCTACAGAGGAGGCAGATCTTGCTTCAAAGCAAAATTGAGMGGATGCAGCAGCTTTTAGAGAAGCCAAGTGGGTGATTGGCTGTGTGGATGGGTGTACCTCACTTCCATATCCTCACTGGTTAAGGGAGAGCACTCACATCCACTGCCATCATGCCTGCTTTCCCTTCCTTTAAGTGAAAAGGGCAATTGTATGACTGTAGCAGCAGCTAAATGAACAGAAATRCACCCAATACATATACACCCAATCCTTCATCATGAAAAGATAATTATAGATTTCTCTGAAAGGACTCTGGGTATGTGTGCACAAGAATCACGTAAGCAAAAATGAAGTATGCRATGAGGAACTTAACCCAGATCTGCCTGTTTCCTGGCTGCCTGCTTTCCCTTTYGTGTGTGAACTGAGGTGGAAATTTTCTGTGTTATGAGTTCCAGACAGATTTCTTTGTAACAATCTCCAATCCAGAAAGTGAAATCAAGTAACCRGAAGCCAGCCATTTAGAGAAAAGCACATTTTTCCGTTTCCTGCAGGACTTCAGAATAACTGTTGTTACATCACTTTTTGAGCTACAACCACAATGCCTTCATAAATTATTTTTCTTCTTTTGCAGATATTATATCAGAGATGTCTCCATTGTAGCTTGAGTCTTTGACCAAGGCAGAAGACACTTCTTTAAGCACAAGTAACAATGTTTGTACAAAATGATTGTAAAAAAAAGCTAAGTGTTTTTTAAGCAGAGGACTAYTAGGTACCCTCTACTAACTCAAAAGTGTCTAAAAAAGAGATCCTTTCTAATATTACATGATAAATTTTTGGCTCAGAAACTGAGCAGCTCTTAAGAAAATTTAATTTACAGCACAGAAGGGTGGCTTCTGAGGGAACACCAATTTGTGTGCATGGTGAGTGAAGTCCTGCTGTCACGTTGCTAGCTTTATCACTGTGAGTGTTATTTTCCTGCCCTGGGTACTTTGGCAAAGGGAACTCATGGGATAAGTAAGATCCATCCTGACACAGAAGCGAGGGGCTGGCTGCAGGAGAAAGGAGCTGCTCTTCCACAGCTCACTGCAGGATGGAGACCGAAGGCCTGGCTGGGAAGCCATGAAGTRCCCTGATAATTCCAGCACTGCCGAGAGCCACCTCTGGCCAAACAGCATCACCAGGAGGTGGAAAACTAACACTTCTCCATTCACCCTCCTCCTTCCTTAAGATAGAAGGTGAATATATGGGCTTTAATAATTTGTTTCTCTTTTTTTCTTTTTAAAGTAAACATTGCAAAGGAAAAGAGGTTATCTTCTTCCACCATCAAGAACACAGGAGACAAACATACTGAATGTTGTTAGTAAGCACAACAAAGACAGGGAGGACGTAAATGTTTCCATGGTAACATCCTCTCACACAGTCTAGACCAGCTGCATAGGATGCTCTCAGGGACCGACAGTGGCAGGGAAACTCGTGGGCCTCTGTAACAGGGGAGCAAGGTGGGTGGGAGGAGTGGGTATTGCTGGGGCCAGGAGGGGAACCAGCAAAAGTAACGGAGATAAGAGATGTTTGCTCTTCTCTGGAGAGCTGGGAAAGCTGCAGCCAGGGGGAAGGTCAGCCTCACACTGCACTAGGAGAGTGCACTATGGACATAGTGGCACTAGGCAGGCAGCTTTGGGCCCCCACTGAGCCTCAGTGCCCTGGAGAAGGGGCAGATGGCTTTCTGCTGGCCGTGCTGGGGTGGCTGGGGAGGAGGGGGCATTGCCTGCTTTGTAGAAGGTTGAGTGTGAGGGCGAGTCCCCAAGTGGATTTGTGTGAGGGTTAACCTGAGTCCTTTGAACCTTCCATCAGGAGGGACAGGAAGCCTTATGCTGCACTGTAATGCACAATGCATTTCCAGAGACCAGAAGGATTTTTTCCAGGAGAGAGTGGAAACACAAGGGAGGAATGAGGCAAAGCAGAGAGACATTTTGAGCAATTTCGAGGGAGAGTTACCTACAACCTCTGTGGCATAGACTAATTCACAGTGCTCGCTTGCTTCTCTCCTCATGTGGTACAAACAGATAACTGAAAGAGCTTTTCTGCCAGATTTTCATTGTAAGCTCTTTAGGGGTTTCTTTATAGATATTCCATTTTAAAACTAGATCAAAAAGCAAATATATGTGATTAAAGATCAGGCTGGGAGGTATAAGCATCCACCTTTTATTATATACAAACAGAAAATAAGTTATCCTTATGGTCTGTCTCATTTGTTTTGGACTAGTACACCAAATGGAATCTCTGATAAATCATTCATTACTTACCCACCCCTTCACTGTCTTCTGTTTCCATCCTGCTATGTAAATATCCCTGACATTAAAAATGAGACTAATAAAAAAGAGGATTAAATCTGCAATTTACATTTTCAACTTACAGTTCAATTATTTTAGACAGTTATGGAAACAATCCTGGTTGTCCACCTACATTTTTCTTACTGAACAAATACGGGCATGCCAAGCACATGCTGATACCTCACAAAATACATGTCTCCAGAGGCTTAGTTACTCAGAATCAGCCAGGCTGTGGCTAGCTGCCACAAGTAAAAACATTGTGCAAATCTGGTAAGAGGAAGGTGAGTTGTAACTTGCCCAAGCATGATTTCCTAAGCAAAGCTACAACTGGCTGAAAATGATGTTTAGCAAAAAATATGCATAAAGGGGGGAGAGGAGGGGGTGCTGACTTTTTTTGAGACCATGGGGGGATATTTTTAGTTTTCTCATGTCCTGCCTTGTTCTATTATGATGAAAGGACTTGGGGGTCAAGAATAATCCTTCATGTGCATTAGCACATGTGGGCTCAGTTTAGCACAGAAACAAAAGCCTTCCAATTATCCAAGTAGTAAAAGAACAGAAATGTATTTCATGTCAACTACTCTTCATGGGCCTATAGCTGATGTGACCCCCCCCGCAGACTGTGTGCTCAGTGTTTATCAAAATGTATATATCTGTAGGTCACCAGCATCTGCTGGAGTCACACATGCCAAGTGTCTTGTGCCATTCTGTGCAAAAGGATGCTTCTTTTCTAGCAGTTTGAAGCTAGCAAGAGCAGAGGCTTGACAAGTAGGTCCAGATTATGAGAGTGCAGCATCATAACCCAGACACCAGTGAGTGAGTTAACAGCCCCTCATCACTTCAGTGGGTCTCTTAGTGTCTCAGTGCCCATTACACTGGTCAGCATGAGGACCCGTTGCTGTACCAGCCCAGCAGCACTTACACTGCGCTGCTGAACCTGGCACCTAAACCAGCAGCTTTGGCTGAAGCAGGTGGAAAGTTTATTTGAGCTTGAGTTATTTCAGTCTCTCTGGTTGRTGGGGTGTGTGCGTGCGTGTGTGTGCACAGTGAAAGGCTGATAATACCAGGCTATGCTCTCTGTGCTCCTTTGGGGGATTTGTTTTTCACATCATGTCACCTCAGAGTGTTTTGATGAAGCCAGGAAGAGAGATGGGTGTACCCTGTGAGTGAAATAAAACAGAGTTCTAGGGATCTTTTGGGGGTGTGTGAGATCTCTTTGATTCTGATGCAGGCAGGCAGCTTCAGCAAGAACACTGACAAACCAAGCAGTTCAGATGAAGCTCTGAAACTCATTTGAGGATAAGACACTGCTGAGGCTGTAGCTGCCCAGGTCCCTGGTGAGCAACACTGCAGCCATTRTTCAGTAATAATTTTCCACCCTCCATAGGCAGCAGCTGCTCAGTGATTTACCAGCAGACTTTGCACTGTTTTGATGTATACCTGTTTACAAAGGAGGAGAGAAAAATTCCTGCCGGATGTTTACATAATTGTGATACCATTGAGTTTATAACTTTTTCCTGAAGGAATGTCATTTGCCATCCTAAGGTCTCTGTGTTAGGGGATTTAGCAAATTATGTGAGAAAGAAGATTCTTTCAGAAGACTTTGAGCCTTTCTGCTCCCTGCCTTGTTCTGGCCTAAACAGGAGACAGACATCTCCTCTGGGTTTGAGGCAGTGCTGGTGCTATTTAGGAAGTARCATTTGAGCCGTTCACGTCAGTTACACAGTCTCAGTAAGACACACTTGGATACTGAGCACTTGTCAGAAATACAGGTCTCCCTAGGCAGGGCAGGCTCACAAAAGGGTCAGTCTGTCCCAGGGCACAAAGCTTGGGAGTCACCAGTCTGCTGGTGACACCAAACATCCTCCTTTGCAGTGAAAAGTGATGGACTGAAGATGCATCATTCTGTATTAATTTTCTTCTTTTACACAGAA